>NW_024096922.1:180000-431153 GCF_016545835.1 Crotalus tigris
AGGATGTTGCTTACACTGTTCACACAGACAACATGGAGTTCCAAAGCCTTATCTTGTATCCAGATTCACTTAACATGTTTACTAATTTAAGAACTGCAGTGATTCACTTAACAACGGTGGCAAAAGAAGTCATAAACAGGGCAAGACACACTTAACAGATTTCTCACTGAATCCACACATTGTAAAGTTGTTGAGGTTGAGAAACGATGATCTGAAAGAGCACAAATCAATCCTTGGTCCCCATAATAATGCTTGCTTCTGATTCATACGTTCACTGTAAGCTCTGCCTGCATCTCTTCAGCTGAAATGCAACCTTTCCCTCTGAAATGGAAATCTGAGCTTGGTGCTAGCTAGCTCTGATGATGTTACCCAGTGTGGCAATGAAATGTCTGCACAACGTACGACTATAATAGGCAGGTTCCATTATGGTCGTAACTCAAGAACTATCTGTATTCTCTACTTTCTCAGCTACCTTTTCCAACAATGGTTGGAAACTGATCAAAAAGAAACAACCTGAGATTGAGGAGAAATTTCCTGACAGTGAAGACAATCAACCAGTGGAACAGCTTGCCTCCAGAAATCGTGGGTGCTCCATCACTGGATATTTTTAAGAAGAGACTGAACATTCATCTTTCTGAGACAGTATAAGTTCTCCTTGAGCAGGGGGCTGGACTAGAAGACCTCCACGGGCCCTTCCAGATTCTATTCTATTCTATTCTATCCTATCCTATTCTATTCCATTCCATTCCATTCCATTCTATTCTATTCTCAATAAAGATTCTATTCTATTCTATTCTATTCTATTCTATTCTATTCTATTCTATTCTATTCTATTCTATTCCATTCCATTCCATTCCATTCCATTCTATTCTATTCTACTCTCAATAAAGATTCTATTCTATTCTATTCTATTCCGTTCCGTTCCGTTCCGTTCTGTTCTATTCTATTCTCTATATATATACTCTACTCTACTCTATACTCTACTCTACTCTACTCTACTCTACTCTATTCTATATTCTATTCTATTCTATTCTATTCTATTCTATTCTATTCTATTCTATTCTATTCTATTCTATTCTATTCCATTTCATTCCATTCCATATTTTCTATTCTATTCTATTCTATTCTATTCTATTCTATTCTATTCTATTCTATTCTATTCTATTCTATTCTATTCTATTCTAAATACCTCCCAACCAATCAGGGAACAAGACATCTGAAATGCAACGAGGTCATCCTGTGATCTAACCAATCAGGTTTGAACAAGTAATGAGTCCAAAACTCTTGGAACTGTTTGATATTCCCAGGGCTATTTTGTTCTCCCTGATATTGGGAAATGCCAGACTGCTCTCTCTATATATTATTTTCTTTTTTCATGGCATGGAAGACGGAAGAGTGAAAGAGGAGGGGGGGGAAATGTATGCATGATTCATACCCCAAAGTGGAGATGCGTTCACTCAAAAATATCTTAATATTGATGAGGCTTTTGCATAGTCGTAGATGACCTCTGACTCTTAAAGGGAAAATCAAATATCATTTAATTATTTCCCTAAAAGATGCTGCTGGATTTTAATATGGGCGTGATAAATATTTAATATTCAGAGCACAGTTTACCTAATTCCAATAGACTGTCGAGCAGCCCAGCTGATTTTCTTACAAAGATCATTATCATATTCAAGCCAGGAGAAAAATGACATGCTTTTTTTCTTAATATTGTGGAATGATGCCATTAAAGAGAGCCAGTTAAGGAACTGGACCAGGAATAGGTATCACCCAGATTGCAGTATGTGGTTAACCATGGAGGGACTGAGGGAATCTGGGCCAATTCTGCTCTTCCAGGCCAACTTACCTCACAGGGTTTTTATGGTGGTGGGAAAACCTGAAGAAGAAAGTGGTTCATAGACCATCTTAAGCTCCAGAAGGAAATTTTGAATATAGGTTTAAAAAATAAAAATAAATCACACAAATCACACAAATTGTTGACTGGCTGCCATTTTCTTCTCTTTGTCCAGAACTTCTTCTTGATATGACTTAGGTAGCCCTTCACTTATGACCACAATGGGAACCAGAATATGCATTATCCTGGGATACTATAAATGTCATAAATACAACCCACGATCTGTCCAATTTTAGGACCTTTTTGTGGCAAATTCAGAGGTTGTAAAGTGAATACCACAGTCATTAAATGAACCAATGATTTGGTATGGGACACTTTTCCAAAAACTGGATGTAGAAGAGGGGTTTTGGTAAGACCATCGTAAAACATAGCAGCCCCATGACCCTGTGAGACAGACCCAGAGTCCCTCTGTGAGAGATATGGGTAGTTCTTTAATAAATTCTTTAAATAAAGAATACGTTATTTAAATAAAATGGCCTTAAATGCAAGCCAGTTGCCAAGCATCTGATGTGCAATCCCTTGACTGCAAGAGAGCAGCCATCAGAACTTCAAAAATTATGTCATAAATACTGCCCAGAAGGCCCATCATAGTTTCAAATGATCACTAGTGGTCCAGTCATAAGTCAAGAACTACCTCTATACCAGGGGTAGGCAACTCTGACTCTTTTATGACTCGTGGACTTCAACTCCCAGAATTCCTGAGCCAACCTGGCTCAGCATGGAAACCTCTCCCTTTCTCCTCATCATGGCTGGCTCAGGAATTCTGGGAGTTGAAGTCCACGAGTCATAAAAGAGCCAAGGTTACCTACCCCTGCTCTATACCAATCCTCTTATGAAGAGTGCTAGAACTTGATTAGTTCCCTTCATGATCATCAGAGACAAAGGAAGCACACTGAGAGACTCTGGGAGGTGTACAATATTTGCAGTGTCCTGTGGTTACGTGACTGTGTTGTATAACGGTTTTTTTCTGCAACATCCATCACTGCAAAGGCAGATCTTTAAATGGAGAAATTATAATAAAATAACATAATAAAAAAGTTGGAAGGGAACCTGTAGGTCTTCTGGTCCAACCCCCTGCTCAGGCAGGAAACCCTATACCATTCCAGACAAATGGTTGTCCAATCTCTTCTAAAATCTCCAGCGATGGAGCATCCATAATAACCCTTTTCACTGGGTTAATTGTTTTCACTGTTAGAAAGTTCTCCTTAGTTCTAGGTTGCTTCTCTCTTTGATTAGTTTCCATCTGTTGTTTCTTGTCCTGCCTTCAGGTGCTTTAGAGAGTAGCTTGACTCCCTCTTCTTTGGGGCAGCCCTGAGATACTGGAAGACTGCTATCATGTCCCCCCTCGTCCTTCTCTTCACTAAACTAGACATACCCAATTCCAGCAACCGTTCCTTATATGTTTTAGTCTCCAGTTCCCTAATCATCTTTGTTGCTCTTCTCTATACTCTTTCTAGGGCAGTGTTTCTCAACCTTGACAATTTTAAGGCATGTGGACTTCAACTCCCAGAATTCCACAGCCAGCCATTCTGGGAGTTGAAGTCCACATGCCTTAAAATTGTCAAGGTTGAGAAACACTGTTCTAGGGTCTCAGCATCTTTTTTATATCTGTGGCAACCAAACTGGATGCAGCATTCCAAGTGCGGTCCATTGCATTATGCGTTATGAAACTATAAAAACAACTGCTCTAGAATCTGTAAACTTCTTTTCCCTCCTGAAACAATTATGTTATTCCTGTCACTCAGATTTATCTGGTTTGATTATGTTTTTTTTTTTTTTTTAAGAGTCAGAGAGAGAAAAAAACTAACATCAATCCACAGGAGAGAAATCCCAGCCTTTCTATTTAAATGGGTTAATCATTAGTTAGCAAAATTATCTCTTGGAATGTTAATTGGTCCAGCCAAGAGGAACATTCATTATGGTTTATTTGATCAATATTAGTTTCATCCTCCTTCCTGTTCCCTTGCTTTGGCTGTCATATGGATAGAAGAAAGAATTTGAATATTTTAAGGAGCTGAAGATTTTGTAAAGCCGGTAGGTTTTGCAGAAATAATCTTTTGCTTCTCCGGAAATTATGCTGAGGAAACCAACCAAATATTGGAGGGAAACACACATACACACCCATAGATTGAAGTTGCATTTATACAACATGTTTAACCTAATCACAGATAGTCCTCGTTTAATGGCCAGTTGCTTAACAACCATACAAATTTATGACAGATGCGAAAAAAGGTAGTTAGGACCCAGATGCAAAGTTCTGATGTCTGCGTTCCCTCTCACCCCTGTGGTCACATGATAGCATTTTGCAAACTCGGAAACATTTACACTCCTTGGAATTATCTTGCAGTTATATGACCATGATTTATAATATCTTTCATCATGAGCTGGCGTTGGTTTGTTTGTTAATGTATTTATTTTATATCCCATCTTTATTATTTTTACAAACAACTCAAGTCAGCGAACGTATCCAACATATCTTCTTCCTCTTATTTTTCCCACAACAACCACCCTGTAAGGTAGGTTGGGCTGAGAGAATGTGACCGGCTCAAAATCACCTAGCTGATTTTCATCCCTAAGGCGGGACTAGAACTCTCTGTCTCCTGGTGATTGGCCCAAAAATCACTCAACCAGCTTTCCTACCCAAGGCGGGACTAGAACTCTCCGTCTCCTGGTGATTGGCCCAAAAATCACTCAACCAGCTTTCCTGCCTAAGGCGGGACTAGAACTCTCTGTCTCCTGGTGATTGGCCCAAAAATCACTCAACCAGCTTTCCTGCCTAAGGCGGGACTAGAACTCTCCGTCTCCTGGTGATTGGCCCAAAAATCACTCAACCAGCTTTCCTGCCTAAGGCGGGACTAGAACTCTCCATCTCCTGGTGATAGGTCCAAAGGCACCCATCTGGCTTTCACTGTTAAGGCAGCACTAGAACTCACCATCTCCCGGTTTTTAGCCTGGTGTGATAACCACTAGATCAAACTTCCAGTTTCTGGAGAAAAAACCCCCACCCATTGACAGCCATAAATTCGCTAAACCACTGCCGCAAAAAAGGTAATAAAACTGGAGCAGTCACACCTGCCTTGTCTTACAACTGTCATGACCTACAATGGAAATTCCAGGCTCCGTTACATCCATAAGACGAGGACTACCTTCTACACGGTTTCTGGGACCACATATTACACTGAATTGCTCACCAGTCAAACCTGTGGGTCTGCATAAACCCATTAACCACTCCAGAGCAGGGGGCTGGACTAGAAGACCTCCAAAGTCCCATCCAGCTCTATTCTGATTGATCGCCATTTGTGACCTTCTCACCTGGGACCCAGCCAAGTCAAAGGAGGAAACTGGATGTGCTTCATGACTGCATGATTCACTTAGCAGCTGCAGTGGTTCACTTAATGACGGTGACCAAAAAGGATGCAAAAATCAATGCAACTCATTGAACCGCCTTTCTTGAGCAACAGAAATTCTGAACGATAAAGGTGCTCCTAAGAAATGAACGTAATGTAAGTCGAGGACAGCCCGTTATTTACACTTTACAATGTCTTGGTAAGGACACACTTGGAATATGGCATCCAGTTTTGGTCACTACGATGTAAAAAAGATATTGGGACTCTAGAAAGAGTACAGAGAAGAGCAACAAAGATGATTAGGGGACTGGAGGCTAAAACATATAAGGAACGGTTGCTAGAATTGGGTATGTCTAGTTTAACGAAGAGAAGGACGAGGGGGACATGATAGCAGTGTTCCAATATCTCAGGGGCTGCCCCAAAGAAGAGGGAGTCAAGCTATTCTCCAAAGCACCTGAAGGAAGAGGAAGAAGCAACGGATGGAAACTAATCAAGGAGAGAAGCAACCTAGAGTTTCCTGCCTGAGCAGGGGGTTGGACTAGATGACCTCCAAGGTCCCTTCCAACATTATTATTATTATTATTATTATTATTATTATTATTATTATTATTATTATTAAACGAACAATTGTAAGTCAAGGACAGCCGGGACCTTGAATACCATCAGTGAACTTAGCAGGGAGTAAAAATTGACATTCTTCTGCATTTTACATGGATGTTGCCATTGCTGTTTTGACAAATGTTGTCTTGTCTAAAACCCCTTCCATCTTTCCTTTGGCGAAAAAACACACACACGCGCGCGAAACATGTTTTGTCAACCAGCAGAAGGAAGGTTCCCGAGGTTAATGCCACCTTTGCAAAGAAAAATAAATAATTCTTTTTAAAGCCCTTTGTTTGTCCGTCTGGTTGTTTAGTAAATTTATTCCTCACTTTGTCAAAGATCACGCTGTTCCTCTCCCCTCCTCTCTCGTTCTTTCTTTCTTTCTTTTTTTAATAAACGAGGGTATCCTTATATCCCTGGGATTTTGCAGTCGAAATATTTTCATTTGAGGCCAAGCGATCTCCTTCACATCCCCACCCACTGCATTAGCCTCTGAACATTCTCATTATGCCATTACTAATTAGGAAGTCTCTCAATTTGGCAGCTGCAAGGGAGAAAGGAGAAGGAGAAAGAGGGGAGGAAGAGAAGGCAGCATTAAGCATATGGTGTAATATCCTATTAATGAACGTTCTAAATTCAAAAAGCAGGTCAGCTGTTACATTCCATCCTTCCGACTTTCAGCCCGGGTGGGGAGGGGAAGACCAACTCCCTTTGGGGGCCTCTAGAACTTTGCTTGGAAAGCCCACACCCCTCCAGGATCCCAAAAGCCCAGCCTAAAACCCTAGAGATAACTATACAGATAGTCCTCGACTTACAACCGTTCATTTAGTGACCGAAGTTACAACAGCATTGAAAAAAGTGGCTTCTGACCTGAGCAGGGGATTGAACTAGGAAGGAAGGAAGGAAGGAAGGAAGGAAGGAAGGAAGGAAGGAAGGAAGGAAGGAAGGAGGGAGGGAGGGAAGGAAGGAAGGAAGAAAGAAAGGAAGGAGGGAGGGAGGGAGGGAGGGAGGGAAGGAAGGAAGGAAGAAAGAAAGAAAGAAAGAAAGAAAGAAAGAAAGAAAGAAAGGAAGGAAGGAAGGAAGGAAGGGAGAGGGAGGGAGGGAAGGAAGGAAAAATAGGAAGGAAGGAAGGAAGGAAGGAAGGAAGGAAGGAAGGAAGGAAGGAAGGAAGGAAGGAAGGGAGAGAGGGAGGGAGGGAAAGGAAGGGAGGGAGGGAGGGATGTTTCTGCAGGGATCTTAATTATGACGAAAAACATTGCCTTGCACAAGTACACACACACACACACACACACACACACACACACACACACAAACTGTCCCTGGCCATAACAACATAAGGGGGAAGAATATCACAACCCTCTTGTTATTTTCATTACATTTAGAACTGTAAAGATGAAAAAACTCCTATAATATTCCATGGAGTTATTTGCTACTTTCAGCTCACCGGTTTTCAAACTTCTTTGGAAGCTTTTCAGAAATGTGGAGGGTTGAAGCCAAGAAACCGAGTGATGGGTCCCATCATTGCAAACAACTTCCTATATCTCCAGATTGCATCGCTTTTCTTTCTTTCTTTTTTCTTTTTTTTTTAGAAATTGACCAGATGGTTTTTTTGGCCCTACAACCCCCTTTCTGAACTCTGTTGCAAAGCTTATAGCCAACTGAGTTGAAATTTAAGCAGCATGCCTGTAAAATTCACTTGCAAAGGAGTTTCCGTCAGAGTCTGAAATATGCTTTGTCGGCTTCCTTCCAGCTGTGCTTTTCACCATCTCAAATAAGGTGCAAAACATTTATTTACTAATTTATCAGCCCTAATGCCGCAAAGAGGAGATCAACCCCGACTGCTCTTTAGAAGGCCAGATCCTGAAGTTGAAACTCAGATACTTTGGCCACCTAATGAGAAGGAAGGACTCACTGGAGAAGGGCCTAATGCTGGGAAAGATTGAGGGCAATAGAAGAAGGGGACGACAGAGAATGAGATGGCTGGATGAAGTCACTGAAGCAGTAGGTATGAACTTAAATGGACTCCAGAAGATGGTAGAGGACAGGAAGACCTGGAGGAACATTGTCCATGGGGTCGCGATGGGTCGGACACGACTTCGCAATTAACAACAACAACAACAATGCCGCAAAAGAGGATCTGGTGTTGGCGTATCTTCAGGACCATCTGTTTCTAGTGGCCTCTGCTCACTCCATGAGATCTAGGTATCCCAGGCCATTGCCCTAAGCCAAGGGTCTTCAAACTTGGCCCTTTTATGACTTGTGGACTTCAACTCCCAGAATTCCTCAGCCAGGCACGCTGGCTGAGGAATTCTGGGAGTTGAAGTCCACAAGTCATAAAAGGGCCAAGTTTGAAGACCCCTGCCCTAAGCATACATCATTCCTATCCACTAAATTGTGGATAAAGGAATAAAGGAAGGATCACCAAGTGTCTGGTCACTTAGTTCTAATCCTGTTTATTCTACATACTTTTACCAATGCTATTTTTCTATGACCTATTTTATTCCTACTTTATTTGGTCAATGTTGAATGTTGACATGAATCAAGAAAGACTTAAAAAAAAGCCAACCCAATCCTAGACTGCATAAACAGAGGGATAGAAAGATCACGTGAAGAGTTAGTGCTGTTTTATAATACCTTGGTAAGACCACACTTGGAGTACTACATCCAGTTTTGGTCGCCAGCATATAAAACAGTGTTTCTCAACCTTGACAATTTTAAGGCATGTGGACTTCAACTCCCAGAATTCCACAGCCAGCAATGCTGGCTGTGGAATTCTGGGAGTTGAAGTCCACATGCCTTAAAATTGTCAAGGTTGAGAAACACTGATATAAAAGAAGATGTTAAGTCTCTAGGAAAGAGTACAGAGAAGAGCAACAAAGATGATTAGGGGACTGGAGACTAAAACATATGAAGAACGGTTGCAGGATTTGAGTTTTGCTAATCTAGAGAAAAGAAGGACTGGGGGGGGGGACATAATAGCAGTATTCCAATATTTGAGGGTTTGCCACAAAGAAGAGGGGCTCAACTTATTTTCCAAAGCACCAGAAGGCAAGAAATAATGGATGGAAACTAATCAAAGGAGAGAAGCAACTTGCAATTAAGAAGCTTCCTGACAGTTAGAACAATTAACCAGTGGAACAACCTGCCTCCAGAAGTTGTGGGTGCTCCAACATGGGAGGCTTTTAAGAAGAGACTGGACAGTCACTTGTCTGTAATGGTGCAGAGTCTCCTGCTTGAGCAGGGAGTTGGACTAGAAGACCTTCAAGGTCCCTTCCAGCTCTATTCTGATGCAAATTTATCCTACATATTTTTACACCTCCTAGATTTCTATGATCTATTTTATAACTATGTTAGTTGGTCAGTGTTGAATGTTATATGTCTATAATCAGTGGTGGGATTCAAATATGTGAACAACCGGTTCTCTGTGTGGATGCTGCTTCTGGAAGTCCATTCTGGGCCTGGGCCACAAAAAATTAGCTACCGGTTCTGCCAAAGTGGTGCGAACTGGCTGAATTCCCCCCACTGTCTATAATTTGTAGGTGCTTCTGACATGAATCAAGAAAGACCAGCGGTCTGTCTCTCTGCAAGCTTCCCAACCAGCTTCCAACAAGCAACATCACTGGGGAAGCCACTTAACAACCAGGTGATTCACATATGAGCCAGCCATGTGCTGCAGCTGCCAAAAAAGCCAACACAGTGCTAGGCTGCATTAACAGAGGGATAGAATCAAGATCACGTGAAGTATTAATACCACTTTACAAGGCCTTGGTAAGGCCACACTTGGAATCCTACATCCAGTTTTGGCCACCGCGATGTAAAAAAGATGCTGAGACCCTAGAAAGAGTACAGAGAAGAGCAACAAAGATGATTAGGCGACTGGAGGCTAAAACACATAAGGAACGGCTGCTGGAATCGGTATGTCTAGTTTAACGAAGAGAAGGACGAGGGGGGACACGATAGCAATGTTCCAATATCTCAGGGAGAAGAAGAGGGAGTCAAGCTATTCTCCAAAGCTCCTGAAGCAGGACAAGAAACAAGGGATGGAAACTAACCAAAGAGAGAAGCAACCTAGAACTAAGGAGAAACTTCCTGACAGTTAGAACAATTAACCAGTGGAACAACCTGCCTCCAGAAGTGGTGAATGCTCCAACACTGGGAGTTTTTAAGAAGAGACTGGACAGCCATTTGTCCGAAATGGTATAGGGGTTCCTGCCTGAGCAGGGGGTTGGACTAGATGACCTCCAAAGTCCCTTCCAACTTTACTACTACTACTATTATTATTATTATTTCTTAACAATTGCACTGATTCGCTGAACCACTGTCGCAACAAGGCCATAAAATCAAGCATGCTCACTTAACTGTCTTGCTTATCAATGGATATTCTCATCCCAGTGGCAGTCATAAGTCAAGACATATAAGATAGGAACATCTTAGAACCAAAGATGATTTGGTCATAAATCGAAGATTTTCTGTATTTACTTTACAGTGTCAGGATTTTGAAAGATAAGAACGTTCTAGAAAGGATTTATAGAGATGGAACTACAATCCGACGTGAATCTAGCAGATAATTTGTTCCAGCTTTTTCCTCATATTCTCATTCAGTTGAATAAATGTTGCTTTGGAAATTCCTCACACAAAGATTATTTAAGAAAAATTTAGCTGCGTGGAGCAAGAACATATTCTTGCAGGGACCTTAATGATGAAGAACATTACCTTGCATACAGGTTCGTGTGTGTTTGCGTGTGTACACACACACATGTACACAAAACACACAGTCCCTGACCACTTCATAACAATATATAAGGACAGTAATATCTCAATCCCTCCTGCTATAAGACCATTCCAAACATTTTGAAATCAAATCCTCTTTCATCAAACCAAATAAGAGTATATGAGGGGGAATGTAGGACTTCAACTCCCAGAATCCCCCAGCCAGCATGGGATTCTGGGAGTTGAAGTCCACACATTGTAAAGTTGCCAAGATTGGATCTAAGATTTTTTCTGCCTTTCAGGACATTTTTCCCAATCAGGTGTCCTCCAGAAGGAGTAGGATTACAACACCCAGAATTCCACTCCTGCATTCTGGGCATTGTAGTCCCCACAGATCTGGACGGCACCATAATGGACATTCTGTTTTTGAGACTCCAGCATGGAATGAGCTGAGAGCTCTGAATTATAACTTTTGCAGCTTCTAAGGGGCAAGATAATTTTCAAACAAAGCACCCACAAAAATGCATTTATTCCTGGGGAAAAGAACAGAAAGCCCTAACTGTCCCAGAAAGAAAGAAAGAAAGAAAGAAAGAAAGAAAGAAAGAAAGAAAGAAAGAAAGAAAGAAAGAAAGAAAGAAAGAAATTGGCTAATTTTATATGCAAGCAATTAAGTGATGGACAACTGATTTATTTTATGAAGAAAGAAAAAGAAAGAAAGAAAGAAAGGAGGGAGGGAGGGAGAGAGGGAGGGAGGGAAAGAAAGAAAGAAAGAAATTGACTAATTTTATATGCAAGCAATTAAGTGATGGACAACTGATTTATTTTATGAAGAAAGAAAAAGAAAGAAAGAAAGAAAGAAGGGAGGGAGGGAGAGAGGGAGAGAGGGAGGGAGGGAAAGAAAGAAAGAAAGAAAGAAAGAAAGAAAGAAAGAAAGAAAGAAATTGACTAATTTTATATGCAAGCAATTAAGTGATGGACAACTGATTTATTTTATGAAGAAAGAAAAAGAAAGAAAGAAAGAAAGAAGGGAGGGAGGGAGAGAGGGAGAGAGGGAGGGAGGGAAAGAAAGAAAGAAAGAAAGAAAGAAAGAAAGAAAGAAAGAAATTGACTAATTTTATATGCAAGCAATTAAGTGATGGACAACTTTTATTTTATGAAGAAAGAAAGAAAGAAGGAAAGAAAGAAAGAAAGAAAGAAAGAAAGAAAGAAAGAAAGAAAGAAAGAAAGAAAGAAGACAAGGGGAGCAGGAGAAAGATAGGTGGAAAATAAGAGCCAGCATCCAGTCCAGGAAGTTTTTGCATCCAAAGTTTTCTATCACCTGAGATTGACTTGGTCCGAGGATTGGCTCCAGCCCATCTCTTGCTGGGAATCAAAATACAAGTTTCTCGGAATAAATTATGCCCTTCACAAAGTACTAATAGAAATCACCACGGGAGCAGTGCCTAAACTGTGAGTGAGGGGACCGATAAGTGGAATCCAACAGGATTTCTAATACTTGATAGGGAGAGAAAAGAAATAATTTTAGCAACCTGAGATTTTTACTCAGATAGGCCTTGCATGTTGATTTCCATTGAAATAGCTTCTGTTTTTTTTTCTCTTTCTTTTCCCTTCCGTTTCTCCTTCCCTCCCTTTCTCTATTTCTTTTCCTTTTTCCCTTTCTCCTTCCCTTCCCTTTCTTCTTCACTTCCCTTCTTTTTCTCCTTCTCTTCCCTTTCCCTTTCTTTCCTTCCTTCTCTTCCCTTTCCCTTTCCTCCCTTTCTCCTTCCTCTTTGCTTCCCTTTCTTTCCTTTTCTCCTTCCATTTCCTTTGGTCCTTTTCCTTTTCCTTCTCTTCCTTTCCGCTTTTTCCATTCCCTTTCTTTCCTCCCTCCCTCTCTCTTTCCCTTCCCTTTCTCTTTTCCCATTTCCTTTTCTTTTTCCCCCCTTCCTTTCCCTTCCTTTCATGTTAAAGACACAAACATCCATGTACTTTTAAATGCGGATGATGATGCCGTGTTTGACATGCAAGACAGATTGTATGATGCAACGTGGATCTGAAAAATTAATGTAGCCACCGAGGCAGTATTTTGACGGGGAAAATGGAGTGAACGATTGCAAGTCATCGTAAATGGCGAGAAGTTAGAGCCAGGAGATGAATCTGGATCCCCTGGTTGAATGCTTGCTAAAGATGGGGAAATAGATGGAGACATTTTAAGAGGTGTAAAGGATGGACATTTATTGAAAGAAATGAAAACAGCTGCGTTCCTTGCCTCTGCTGTACGGCTCTGAGAATTGGGGACATCAGAAAAAAACATGAGAGTCAGCTGAACGTGGTGAAAATATGTGCTAAAATACAAGTACAGGTAGTCCTTGATGTATAACAGTTCATTTAGTGCAGTGGTTCTCAACCTTTTAAATGCCGTGACCCCCAACCGGTCGTCAGTCGAGGACTACTCAACCGGTCGTAAGTCGAGGACTACTCAGCTGGTGCAGCACCGTTTTCAGACTGGGGCTTTTGGCGGGCTCAGCAGGGCAGAGACAGCCTGGACAATTCCTATTGGTTTTTGAAAGCCAATAGAATTAGACTCTATTCAAGAGAGTCTATTCTATTGGCTTTCAAAAGCCAATAGAATAAAAGGGAGTAGCACAGCTAAGGAAAAGGGGGAAAAAATGGCGGACTGCGTTGTTTAGCGACCCCCGTGAAATGGTCGTTCGACCCCAAATGGGGTCCTGACCCACAGGTTGAGAACCATTGATTTAGTGACTGTTCAAAGTTACAAAGTCACTTTTTTCAGTGCTCTTGTAACTTTGGACAGTCACTAAATGCACGATTGTTAAGTCGAGGACTTAACCTGTATACATTTTATCTGCTTTTTTTTTCTTATTTCTTATTTCAGGTGTTCTGTTCTTTGTGTCGATAAGGCATTGAAACGAGGCAGGAGTAACAACAGATGCTTCTTTATTTTAGCTTTAACAGAACAACACAAAATGGCGCTGATCCCTTTTATACCTTTTGCAGGGAACAGCGTCAGCCAATAAATGCAATGTATTATCCCGCTCTGCGCATGCTCAATAGGCTGGAGACAGCCTGCCTGGCCGGTCTCACTGCAGCTTCCTGCACCTGCTCTGTCAATCACAGGCCCAGGACATATCACCAGGTCTTCAATTTCTTTGCCTTACTTTCTCAAACTCCGTCTTTGCAATCTGCATACTACCCACCCCAAAGGGAACAGTGCCGCCATTTTTGTATCTACATTAATGGCAGATTGAGACCTGTCTTTCACTGACCAAAAACCATCGTGCGTCGTCGCTGAATGGCAGTACGGTCTGTTGGCCTGTGATTCTCTCTCTCTCTTTTACTAGATTGAATAAAACGAATTTAAAATCCCTATTGGGAACTTGCTTGTGTCCTTCTCCAAAACCCAGAAAAGGAGAGAACTGATAAACTGGGTTAATTGCCAAGTGCTGCCTGGGACTTTTGACACAAAGGAATTACGTCGGAAGATGAAGCAAAGTTGCCAGTAACTTTGCTTTGGGTCACCAAAAGTAGACACTGAAACTGTGTAGAGAATTTATCCCGGAAGAACAGCAGGTGACCTTGGACCAGTGACAACCCCTCCTTGCTTTTCCTCCATGTTGTGAGGATTTGCACGTAGGTGTGTGGCCTCGAGGTCCTACAATCCACAAAAGTCTTCCTTTGACTCTTAAATTCCTCTCCAGTTATGGGCTCCAAAGTTGTAATGTGAAGGAAGGCAGAAACAAAATACCCACGGAGGAAAATCTTGCTAATTCTATTTAGCTGGCATTATTTATATTTTAAAGCCATGCAGATGGTTTTGAGATTATGTATTATTTTATTTATATCCTGCCTTTATTGCTTTTATAAATAACTCAAGGTGGCGAACAAACACCATGCCAGAGTTACCTTGAGATAAGACGTGCGGCCTATAAATAAATCAATGAAATAAAATAAATCAATAAAATACTCCTTCCTACTCCTATCTTCCCCACAACACCCTGGGAGGTGGGTTGGACTGAGAGAATCTGACTAAACCAGGGGTAGGCAACCTTGGCTCTTTTGTGACTCGTGGACTTCAACTCCCAGAATCCCTGAGCTAGCCATGCTGAGGAGAAAGGGAGAGGTTTCCATGCTGGGTCAGGAATTCTGGGAGTTGAAGTCCACAAGTCATAAAAGAGCCAAGGTTGCCTACCCCTGGACTAAACCTAAGTCACCCAGCAGCTTTCATGCCTAAGATAGGACTAGAACTCTCCATCTCCTGGTGATTGGCCCAAAGTCATCCAATTAGCTTTCATGGCTAAGGAGGGACTAGAACTCATTGTCTTCTGGTGATTGGCCCAAAGTCACCCAACCAGCTTTCATGGCTAAGGAGGGACTAGAACTCATTGTCTTCTGGTGATTGGCCCAAAGTCATCCAACCAGCTTTCATGGCTAAGGCAGGAGTAGAATTCTCAGTCTCTTAGTGATTGGCCCAAAGTCACCCAGCTGGCTTTCATGCATAGGACTAGAATTCACGATTTGCTGCTTTCTAGCCTGATGCCTTAAGCACTAAACCAAACTTGTTCTCATTATGTGTCTTCCTCCCTTCCTGTGTCATCACGTAGCTTTAGTTTGCTTCCTCTAGCTAACATGCCCTTCAACATGGAGAATGCCATTTGCCCCTTACACCTACCCCTATCTTTAACTTGGAGTGATCCTTCCAAATTAAGCCTCTCGACTTCTGCTCATGCATGCCACATATTGGATTTGCTGAGGGTAGGACAAGAAGTAACAGGTGGAAGACCATTAAAGAGAGAAGCAACCTAGAACTAAGGAGAAATTGTCTGACCGTGAGAACAATTAATCAGTGGAACGCTTGCCTCTTGGAGGTGTGGGTGCTCCATCACCGGAGGTTTCTTAAAGTAGAGTAGACAACCATTTGTCCAGGGTGGTAGAACTCCTGCCTTGAGCAGGCGGGTGGACTAGAAGATCTCCAAGGTCCCTTCCAGCCCTGTATAATTTGTTTCAATTGATCCATAGAAAACTCTTCATGTTGAAGATCTTCAACATGATCTGGGGTCGATCTTAGATGTCATACAGTATTTGTGTTGGTTCATAGACTTTTTTTGTTACTCTGCTCCTGGGTTTAAGCCTTGGTCATTCTCAACTCTGGTTTTTGCTGGTTGTCCTTCACTGCATGACCCTGGAGTCACCTTCAGTGCCTCTCCCCTTCAGGGCATGCTACCAACCATCACATGAAGCAACCGTATGACTACGAAAAATTGGTTTCATGGCTCAGGGACCTTGGAAGAAGTGAGACGGGACTGGGGAAGGCCTTTCAACATGGAGGATCCATCGCTCCTCTTTCTTCGCCTCTGTTTCTCTGAAGGAACTTCTCCTGCCCTTAGGATGGTCCTTCTCTAAAGGCCAGGATCGAATATTGTCCCTTTTGTTAAGCAGAAACGTGTGCCGATTTGTGTGTGTACATTATGAATGGTATGTTCCTGTCCTCTGGCGTTTTACATTGAAATTCTGCACACTGCAACCCTATTACACGTTCGCTAACTATAAACTGTTTGATTTATATTCATTAACTAGTTCCAGACATCACCAGTGGCATAACTTTAGCACCGGACATGCCATGCTCGACGGGAGAACTGAAATTCCAGTTAATTAAGGGGCTGTAATTGTTGTCCAGTACAAGTATCTTTAGGGCATGGGGTTTGGCAAACAATTTTTCATCACCCTTTCCCCTCCTCTTTCCTTCCCCACTTCTGCTGGCTTGCGAGACCACAACTTTGTCCAAGTCATAAATTGCAAAAAACTCTATTTTCCACAAGTAGAAACAAAGAAATCTGGACCATGTACAATTGGGAAAGTGGACATCATATTGGCTGGTGATAATAATAATAATAAAGTTGGAAGGGACCTTGGAGGTCATCTAATCCAACCCCCTGCTCAGGCAGGAAACCCTATACTATTCCAGACAAATGGCTGTCCAGTCTCTCCTTAAAAACTTCCAGTGTTGGAGCATTCACAGCTTCTGGAGGCAGGTTGTTCCACTGGTTAATTGTTCTAACTGTCAGGAAGTTTCTCCTTAGTTCTAGGTTGCTTCCCTCCTTGATTAGTTTCCATCCGTTGCTTCTTGTTCTGCCTTCAGGCGCTTTGGAGAGTAGCTTGACTCCCTCTTCTTTGTGGCAGCCCCTGAGATATTCGAACACTGCTATCATGTCCCCCCCCCCCGTCCTTCTCTTTGTTAAACTAGACATACCCAATTCCAGCAACCGTTCCTTATATGCTTTAGCCTCCAGTCCCCTAATCATCTTTGTTGCTCTTCTCTGTACTCTTTCTAGAGTCTCAACATCTTTTTTATATCGTGATGACCAAAACTGGATGTAGGATTCCAAGTGTGGCCTTACCAAGGCATTGTAAAATGGTATTAATACTTCACATGATCTTGATTCTATCCCTCTGTTAATGCAGCCTAGCACTGTATTGGCTTTTTTGGCAGCTGCAGCAGACTGCTGGCTCATATTTAGGTGATTGTCTACTAGGACTCCAAGATCCCTCTCACAGTTACTACTATTGAGCAAGGTGCCACCTATACTATACCTGTACATTTGGTTTTTCTTGCCTAAATGTAGAACCTTACTTTTTTCACCATTGAATTTCATTTTGTTAGATAACGCCCAGTGTTCAAGTCTGTCCAGATCCTCCTGTATCCTAAGCCTGTCTTCTGGAGTGTTGGCTATTCCTGCCAGCTTGGTGTCGTCTGCAAATTTGATGGGTTCCCCATCTATCCTTTAGCGATTCACTTAACAACTGTGGCAAGAAAGGTCATAAAATGGGGCAAAACTCCCTTAACAACTGTCATATATAAATATCTTTAACCTCTAAAGTTATTCTCTTTATCCCTGACCTCTCTCCTCCCCTCGTTCCACCTCACGTGATCCCTTTTTGCAGTCTTCTGACAAGTGAAGTCAATGGGGAAGCCAGTTTCACTTAACAACCGTGTTGTTAATAACTTCAGAGATTCACTTAACAACGGTGGCAAGAAAGGTCATAAAATGGGGCAAAACTCACTTAACCTGTCTTGACACTGATCATCCATGTAAAGGAGGTGGGGTAGATGTTTTTGATATCTGACAGTCGTAGCCTTACTTGTTCAGTATCGTTGACAGAGGAATCAATGCATGACAAACAGTTGTGGTGATAAGTGACGCTCTCTGAAAGATTCCTCTCTTGATATTAAACCTTTCCCAATCTATCACCAGTGAGCAGCAACTGTGTCTTCTGTTCTGTCGTTGACCTTCGCACAAAACTACTGACGTCGATTCCGGTTATTTCTAGACAGTTGATTATCCAATTGTGTTATCAGGAATTTGAATGCCTTCTTGTCATCAATCCAAGCTACAGTTCAAGTTGGTCTTCCTTCCCTTGCAGGTTTCCAAAATCATCTTGTCATTTAATAATAATAATAATAAAGTTGGAAGGGATCTTGGAGATCATCTAGTCCCCTGCTCAGGCAGGAAACCCTATACCATTTCAGACAAATGGCTGTCCAGTCTCTTCTTAAAAACTTCCAGTGTTGGAGCATTCACCGCTTCTGGAGGCAGGTTGTTCCCACTGATTAATTGTTCTTACTGTCAAGGAATTTCTCCTTAGTTCTAGGTTGCTTCTCTCCTTGGTTAGTTTCCATCCGTTGCTTCTTGTCCTGCCTTCAGGCGCTTTGGAGAATAGCTTGACTCCCTCTTCTTTGTGGCAGCCCCTGAGATACTGGAACACTGTTAACATGTCCCCCCTCCTCCTTCTCTTACTAGACATACCCGATTCCAGCAAAAACTTCACTGAAGGTTTTTAAAAAGAGTCTGGACAATCACCTGTATGAGATGGTATAGGTCAGGGGTAGGCAACCTTGGCTCTTTTATGACTTCAACTCCCAGAATTCCTGAGCCAGCATGGCTCAGCTTGGAAACCTCTCCCTTTCCCCTCAGCGTAGCTGGCTCAGGAATTCTGGAAGTTGAAGTCCACAAGTCATGAAGGGGCCAAAGTTTTCCCCATGCTGGCTCAGGAATTCTGGGAGTTGAAGTCCACGAATCATAAAAGAGCCAAGGTTGCCTACCCCTGGTATAGGTTCTCCTGCTTGAGCAGGGGACTGGACTAGAAGACCTCCAAGGTCATTTCCAGCTCTACTCTACTCTACTCTACTCTACTCTACTCTACTCTACTCTACTCTACTCTACTCTACTCTACTCTACTCTACTCTACTCTATTCTATTCTATTCTATTCTATTCTATTCTATTCTATTCTAATAATTAGGTATGTCTAGTCTAATGAAAGAAAAGGACTACGGGTGACATGTTAGCAGTCTTCCAATATTTGAGAGGCTGCTACAGAGATGAGGGGGTGGACTTATTTTCCAAAGCACCTGCCAGCAGAAAAAGAAGTAATAGGTGGAAGCTGATCAAAGAGAGATCCAACATAGAATTAAGGAGAAATTTCTGGACAGTGAGAACAATTAACCAGTGGAATGGCTTGCTTTCAGAAATTGTGAGTGCTCCATCACTGGAGGTTTTCAAGAAAAGCCATTTGTCCAGAATGGGGTCTCCAGTAGAGGGTTGGACTAGAAGACCTCCAAGGTCCCTTCCAACTGTTATTCTGGGATTCTGTGCTGGGTAAAATATACAAGAAGCAGAAAGCAACTGATAAATATATAAACATGGGGAAAGACGAGGCTGCATATCATTTGGCGTCTTCTTCAACCTTACGGGATGCCCAGACACGGATGAAATGGAGGGAGGCAGGAGACCCTGCATGGCTAATCAGCCCACCAATCAAGGGTTAGTAATGAGCAAAGAGGAACTGTGATCACTCAGAACCATAGACAGTATCCTGCTGGGGCCGAGTCAGCTTGTGTGAACCGCAGGGTAGTAATGAGGGAGGAGGCCCGAAAACGGCTTGCAAAATGTAATTATGAGAAAGTGCCAGATCTTCCCTTAATGCCAGATTTTTCAACCTCGGGAACTTTTAAGACGTGTGGATTTCAACTCCCAAAATTCCCCAGCCAGGTGTTGAGGTCCACAGGTCTTCGAGTTGCCAAGGTTGAGAAACTTTGTCTTAATGGTTTGTTGTTTTTTTTTTTGGTAAGGCATTTGCATTCTTGCCTTCCTCTCATTTTCTCCAGCAGCCCCCCCCCTTTGCTTCTTCCTCTTGGGTTAATCTTTTACAGTCATTTCCAGACTAGAAAGTTAAATGCGATGGAATGACAGGCAAATTGCACCAGAACGATCAGGATACCTTGATTCCATTTAGGTTGTGAAAGCAGAATCCAGAGTTGCATTTTGCAGTTGGTTTAGGGCAGACATGTCAAACACAAGGCCCGGGGGCCAGATGCAGCCCGCGAAGTGGTTTCATGTGGCCTGCGAAGCCATCCTGGAAACTGTGAGGGAATGGCCCCCGCTGCCTTGCCCCTGGCCCAGGCCGGCCGGGAGCCAATGTACAATTTTGTGGTGGCCATCTATGCTGAAACGCATTCAGTCTTAGCTCCACAAGGCCGTCCAGAAACAGTGAGGAACCAGCCCCTGCTGCGTCAGACCTGCCCCCTGGGTGCATGCTGGGGAGGTGTCACCCTTTGTGAGGAATGAAGAAATGGACCATGCCTTGGCGCTTGCCCCAGTCCCACCCCCTTCTGCCAGAGACCCTCAGATCTGTCCCACTCCTGCCCAGGCCCCCACAGGCACCTTTGACGCGAATGATGTAGAAATGGCCACACCTACCCAGTAGGCCACACCTACTCCATCCACGCCCACCCAGTAGGCTGCACCCATTCTGGCCACACCCATCCGCCCCCCCCCCAGGGCAACTGCAATGCTGATGCGGCCCTCAATGAAATTGAGTTTGACACCCCTGGTTTAGGGCAAGGAGAGTTGTTGTGTGGGGGTAGGAAGTTAAAAAGAGAGCGAGGGACGCACACATGTCGTGCACAATATTGTAATGCAGGGGTGTCCAACCTGGGCAACTTTAAGACTTGGGGATTTCAACTTCCAGCGGATAAAATGTCCTAAGAAATAGGGATTTTTCAGGGTTTCAGCCCGCTATTAGGTGCAAAAAAACTAAGGTGACCAACCATCCTCCTTTAGGGAGGACAGTCCTCCTTTTGTAAGTTCTGTCCTCCCTCGAAAAGTGTCCTCCTTCATGTCCTCCTTTTTGAAGTTTGAAGACTAATCTGCAGGGCTTTTTTTTTCCCTCATAGAATGCTCAGAACGGCGTTCCGGCACCTTTTTTTGATGGTTTTTTTTTTCAACTTTTGCATGAGCTGTGCTACTCCCCCTATTCGAAAGCCAATAGGAATTGCTGCTGAGCGTGCCAAAATACCCTGCTGGGCAAACTTTGCACATGCAAGTTGTCTGTATTATTATTGCAATGAATGAAATATTTCTTTTATTTACGATATTTTTTTCTTCAATTTATTTGTGTCCTCCTTTTCATTGTAAAAAAGTTGGCCACCTTAAGGAAACTCATGTCTGAAAAGATTACTAGTCTTTCCAAACAGACTCCTGGAAATGCTAACCGGAATAAACATTTCAATCATACAGCCAGGAGGGAAGTTCAAAAGCAATGTTAGAAAGGACGACTTCATATAAAGAGTAGTAGAAGCTTCAAACCAATTTCCATTGGAGGTTGATTATTTATTTATTTATTTATTTAGTTATTTAGTTAGTTAGTTAGTTACAGAATAGAGCTGGAAGGAACCTTGGAGTAGTCCACCCCCTGTTCAAGCAGGAGACCCTGTACCATTCCAGACAAGTGGCTATCCTGTCTCTTCTTAAAAACTTCCGGTGTTGGAGCATCCACAACTTCTGGAGGCAGGTTGTTCCACTGGTTAATTGTTCTAACTGTCAGGTAATTTCTTCTTAATTACAGGTTGCTTCTCTCCTTGATTAGTTTCCATCCGTTGCTTCTTGTCCTGCCTTCTGGTGCTTTGGAAAATAACTTGACCCCCTCTTCTTTGTGGCAGCCCCTCATATTTTGAAAAATTGCTATCATGTCCCTTCTAGTCCTTCTTTTCTCTAGACTGGCCATACCCAATTCCTGCAATCGTTCTTCATATGTTTTAGTTTCCAGGCCTTTAATCCTCTTAGTTGCTCTTCTCTGCACTGTCTCAACATCTTTTTTTGTAATGTATGTGTTGTAATGAAGTGGCAAGTCAATCATCAGTAACTGAGTTTAAATAAGCTTGGGATAAACCCATGTCTATCACGCAACAGAAATTTAAAACAAAATAAATAAAAACAACAAATACATTAAAAAGAAAACAGAAACAGACAAAACCCCCAAAGGGCAGACTTGATGGACCATGGGGTCTTTTTCTGCTGTCACTTTTTTAACGTTTCCTAGTTTAACCAAGAGGACAGATTGACAAACAATTTGTTTTAATTCATAAGTTTGGGTTCTGAATTAAAACAAAGCAAAAAGAAAGAAAGAAAGAAAGAAAGAAAGAAAGAAAGAAAGAAAGAAAGAAAGAAAGAAAGAAAGAAAGAAAGAAAGAAACTGGCTCCAGTAAAAGCCTCTCAAACTCAGGGGTCCCCAAGCTGTGGGCCACAGCCCAGTACCGATCCGTGACCTATTCGCAACAGGGCCACGTGAATGGCTGGCTGGTGTGCACGTGTGCGTGCGCATAGCCCCACACACATGAGCATCACAGTCACTCACGGCTTCATTCGCATGAGCATCACAGGCGCCCAGGGCCTCACTTGTGCAAGTGCTCAGGACCTCACTTGCACAAGCGTCACGGGTACTCTCACCCCACATATAAGGAACGGTTGCTGGAATTGGGTATGTCTAGTTTAACGAAGAGAAGGACGAGGGGGGACATGATAGCAGTCTTCCAATATCTCAGGGGCTGCCCCAAAGAAGAGGGAGTCAAGCTATTCTCCAAAGCGCCTGAAGGCAGGACAAGAAGCAACGGATGGAAACTCATCCAGGAGAGACGCAACCTGGAACTAAGGAGAAACTTCCTGACAGTGAGAACAATTAACCAGTGGAACAACCTGCCTCCAGAAGCGGTGAATGCTCCAACACTGGAAGTTTTTAAGAAGAGACTGGATGGCCATTTGTCCGAAATGGTATAGGGTTTCCTGCCTGAGCAGGGGGTTGGACTAGATGGCCTCCAAGGTCCCTTCCATCTTTGCTGTTGTTGTTGTTGTTATTATTATTATTATTATTATTATTATTATTATTATTATTATTATTTGCATGCACCTACCCCTCCCACCCAACCATCCCCTTCTTTCCCCCCTGCCCTCCTCCCCGCTGCCAACTTGAAAAGGTTGGGGAACTCTAACCTAGAGCATCACAGAGAAAATGATGGCCCAGCCTCTGTTTGAAAATCTCCAGCAAATGAGAATTCACCCATTGCATGGACTGGCGAGTTCTGAAGCCAATACAGTGTTAAAGGGGGAATAAATCAACGGGCGATTGCTTTCAGAAAAGTCATAAAAATAATTGATTAGATTGCAGGGACTTGACTACTTTTTTTTTTTTTTTAAACAGAGAGCCGGTTCAGGGTTCAGGCCACGATCCTACCAGGCTACTGTTCAACGGAAGCTGCAATAAAACTTTTCCCGACATTGTTGTGGCTCCATGGGGACACTTAAACCCTTCTGGATGCTGTCAACCTTTACTCCAGAGTAATTCACCTCAGCTTCCGTGGGGCTTACTGCTCAATTAGAAAGCAGGAAAAGGCTACTGACTTTCATCAGGTTTTGTTTTTTTTTTGGCTGAAATGGTATAGGGTTTCCTGCCTGAGCAGGGGGTTGGACTAGAAGACCTCCAAGGTCCCCTCCAACGCTATCATTCTGCAGCCAATTTTGGTCACCATATCACAAAAAAGATATTGAGACTTGGAAAAAATTAAGAGAAGAGCAACTAAGATGATCAAAAGCCTGGAGACCAAAACATATGAAGAACGGCTGCAGGACTTGGGTTTGGCCAGTCTAAAGAAAAGAAGAAATAGGGGAGACATGTTCCAGTATCTGAGGGCTGCCACAAGGAAGAGGGAGTCACATTATTCACCAGAGCACCAGAGGGAAGGATGAGAAACAATGGTTGGAAACTGATCAAAGAGAGAAGCAACCTGGAATTAAGGAGAAACTTCCTGACAGTGAGGACAATTAACCAGTGGAACAGCTTGCCTCTAGAAATTGTGGGTGCTCCATCACCGGAGATTTTTAAGAAGAGACTAGACAGTCACTTGTCTAAAATTCTCCTGCTTGAGCAGGGGGCTGGACTAGAAGACCTCCAGGGTCCCTTCCAGCTCTATTCTATTCTATTCTATTCTATTCTATTCTATTCTATTCTATTCTATTCTATTCTATTCCTCCATTATATATTTTATAACGAACCACCTCATTTACACCCTCTGGACGACTATCCAAATTAGAACAGAGTTATTTTTTAGAGTACAGGTAGTTCTCAAGTTAAAAATCTTTCATTTTAGTGACTGTTCAAAGTTACAACGGCACAGACCATTTTTCACACTTATGACCCTTGTAACATCCCTGTGGTTACATGATCAAAACTGAGATGCTTGGCAACTGAGTCATACTTATGCAGTGTCCCAGGGTCCCCATCTGCAGGATGCAGTCAGCACACAAAACCACGCCCCCTCCGGTCCGCGGAAAAACCTCTCTCCATGTAACCGGTCTCTGGTGCCCAAAAGGTTGGGGACCCCTGCTGTATTCTAACCACTGGGCCACCAGGGCTCCTAACGTAAACATAAGCAAACTGGAGGTTGGACTCTTTTCCTCCCTGTCTTTTGGACAGGAGCAGGGTCAGACCCAGTCCCCCTCTTTGCCTAATTCCATCAGACCTAGATTGAAGGCGGTGCAGAGAATGGTGAGGACAGCGGAAAAGATCATTGGCAGCTCCCTCCCTCCCATCCAGGACATAGCACAGAAGCGTTGCTTGAGCAGGGTCCATAAGATTATCTGGGACGCTACACATCCTCTTCATGACCTGTTTTCCTTGTTACCTTCTGGGAGGAGGCTTCGTGGTATCCATAGCAGAACATCCAGATTCAGCCATAGTTTCATTCCATACAGCATTAATGTCAGACCCAGTGTAAAAGAACCTTGACTAAGCAGGCGGCGACGCTGCGGAGAAGGCTCGGCGATGCGGCGAGGCAGATGGGCGGCGCTAGAGATGCCGACGCTCAGCTGATGACGTCTCGCCTGCGGCGCGCGTCTAAAGACGGATTTGGGCTGCCGTGCGTTAGAGGAACAACTGTGATAGGCTGCCGACGCCCAGTTAATGATATTCTACATGCAACGCGCGTCTAAAGAGGATTGAGCTGAATTACCTGCTTAACCGCTTGAATTGAATTAACCGGGATGCTGGGTCTGACAGACATGAGGGTGTGGCGAGGGTGGAGTGGTGACTGGTAATTGGGGCGTACACTATGGGTGTGGTGGCGGGGCTTATTTAATACACCGGAGTGGGAGGTTTCCCAGGGCTGACTTTCTCTTCAGCTGAGCAACATAATAAAGTCTGAAACTCTGTTGAATCCTGCATCGTTCCTAATTCTTGGGATCAGTTGCCTATAGTTAGGACGAGCTTACATTAAGTCAGCCCTCATCCTAGTTACATTGATTATTCTAACACCTGGTACTCGCCAGGAACAAGGGGCTATGGCAGAGGGAACGCAGGGAGAGGACCCTGTCATGGCCGAAGACTCGGAGGAGTCCGGTGAACAGATGGAGGGCCTGGCGGTGAACGACACGGGGGAGGAGCCAACGGTGGTTTGACGGAAGGAGAAAATATGTGCCCCCGTAGTTGAGGCTCCAAACACCCGACAGCAACGTCCAGTGGATACGGGGGGCGAATGGTGGTTTAGCCCAACGCTGGGGCTCCCCGAGGATGGTCGTGGATGGCGGTTGGCGCCAAGCTTTACCGGTTGGAGGGAACGCCGGGTCACTGGAAATCATGAAGAGGAATGGAGCTGCTCCACAGCCCCGGGGCAGTACACGCTGGATGTCCTTAGAGACCAGTTTGGGGAACGTATATACCCCACTACTATACATAGCCCTGGCAAGGAGAGCCGACCCTACACCTCCCAATTCTGATTGTCCAGCACAGAACTTAACCTGCACCCGGACGACCAGTTCACGCTGCGGGAACCTACCACAAGGCAGGTGGGACCGGAGCATACACGTTATGGAATGGGGGTGAGGGGACTAGGGAGCAGGCCGGCAGACCCAGATGACATGGGCGCAGGACCCACGGGGGGAGGAGCAGGAACTCGCCCTAGACCATCCCCGGCGGCTGGTCGGTATGGGGGACAGGTGCCACCTCCATGGCCTCAGAATATGGTGTGGAACCCTCCCCCTATAACGCTTACATTTGATGGGGACCCAGATCGCCTGGCAGTCTTTCTCAGTCATGTACTGAACCATCTAGACCGCTATTCCATCTTGTATTCATCCAATTGGTCGATGGTGGTCGCAGTTACGTCGAGCCTGCAGGGAGAGGCGGCTGCATGGGCAGCTGATCTTTATAGCGACCAGGCCAGAGAACTAGCTGATGTGGGGCTCTTCCTGGATGCGTTAAGAACTAGGTTTGAAGATCCAACCCGCTTACAGTGGGCGGAGGCCCAACTAGTGGGCCTGCGACAAAGAGGGAGACCGGCAAAAGAATACATCCGTGAGTTCCAGAAATTAGCGGGGAGACTGCGATCGTGGCCGGATCGTTTAATGGTCCACCACTTTCGGAATGGCTTGGACAACGAGATACGCCGGGCATGTATAGTGAGAGGGATAGGGGGGCGTCTGTCCGATTGGTTTAAAGCTGCAATGGAACTGGACATCGGGTTGAGGGAGCATACCGGTGGACGTGAGAACAAACTACCATCCCGCCGGGGCCAGGACCCACTCACAGGCCATATGGTCCAGGCCACACCGGATGCAACGCGCTCAAAGACAACTTTTAGGTGTTTCCGCTGTAACCGACCAGGACACCGAGTAGCAGAGTGCGGACTACCGGCAGTACTAGGGGCACCAACGGCGATCGGCAAGCCAGGTTCTACACCGCAGAAAATGATGGAGAAGTCCCGGATAGCCCACCAAGCGGGACAGACACCGATACAGCCGGCTTCCGATGATCATTCCCCCATGTTACAGAAATACGAAGAAGACGACCCTATAGAAGATTCAATGGTGAGTGAACCAATCGCCCCATTCACCATTCCAGTAACTCTTACGAGCCCAATCACTGGGGAAGCAAGGTCCTTTCAGGCATTGCTTGATACCGGATGTACCCGATGTTTAATTAATAGGGAGGTAGTACAACAGATGGGGATCAGGGTCACTCGGCTAAAATCCCCAATTCGGTTTGAGCAAGTGGATGGTTCACTGCTAGGGGGAGCTCCAACCACGTTGGTGACCGAACCAATCAGGATGGATGTAGGTGGTCATTGGGAGGTTATCCGATTCGTCGTGGTCCCTTCCATGACCGAACCTCTCATTCTCGGTTTGGCCTGGTTGGATAAATGGACACCAATCATCTGGTGGGAGGATGGGTCTCGACGATTGCGGTTGCCCGTGGGTCCTCAGCCACCACCCGCACCTGATTACGATGGAGATAAAGGGCTGGGTGCTGTAGACCCAATACCGGAAGGGGACGGACCCGGAATGCCCCAATATGACAGCAAACGGGAACAGGTGATCCAGGCTGTCATACCTCAGTGTAATGGGGAGTCCGAAAAGGCAGAAGTTTGTACAAAGTTAGCAACCTTTGAAGAAGAAATAAAGGCAGCTTTAGTAACCGATCCTTGGCTATCAGCGAATCCAGGGATATTGACCCATCGTAATGGCTTGGCCTGGTATGGCGATAAATTGTATATACCTCAGGGAGTACGCACCCGGGTATACCATCAATGTCATGATTCCAAAGTAGCAGGTCACTTTGGTTTTGTGAAAACGCTACATCTAGCAAGAAGGCAATTTTGGTGGCCAAGTTTAAGAAAAGACATTGAAACATATGTAAAGGAATGTAAAGTTTGTGCCCAGGCGAAAGTAATACCTAAAAAGCCAATGGGATTGTTACAGTCAGTGTCTGATCCGATACGACCATGGCAAGACATTGGCATGGACTTTCTGGTGGAGTTACCTAATGTAAAAGGTTACACTGTCATATGGACGGTGATAGACTTGTTTTCGAAACAGGCCCATTTTATACCCTGCAAGGGGCTGCCGTCTGCAGCGCAACTAGCGAAGCTATTTGTACAGCACGTTTATCGTATACATGGAGCTCCTCGACGGGTTATATCAGACCGCGGGGTTCAATTCACAGCTCGATTCTGGCGTCGATTTCTGGCCTGTATTGGAACTACTCAAGGATTGAGCTCGGCATACCATCCATGTACCAACGGGGCAGCGGAACGGGCCAATGCGGCAGTGTCACGATACCTACGTTGCTATGTCTCTCATCAACAGACGGATTGGATGGAATATATACCCTTTGCCGAACTAGCTTACAACAATGCAGTGCATAAAAGTACCGGCTTAACCCCCTTTCAGGTGGTATATGGCTACGATCTAAATCCCGTACCAGGTTGTGAATCACTGGCATCCCTGGCCAAGAAGCCAGGGGACTGGATGTCCCGTGCTAACCAAGTATGGCATACAGTAAAGAAAGCGCTGATACAGGCGGGACAAACAGCCAAGGAACAAGCAGATAAAGGCCGTAGAATGTCAACCCGGTTCCGAATAGGTGATCAGGTATATCTCTCGACCAAATACCTTAAGTTACAGGTACCCTGCAAGAAGTTGGCACCGAAATACGTGGGTCCATTTCGCATAATACGAATCATTAATCCTGTCACAGTACAACTCCAACTGCCGGCCTTCCTTGGTAGAATACATCCGGTTTTCCACGTGAGTCTGTTGAAACCGATAGAGAGGAGTACTCATACAGATCCTCCTGGACCTATCGCTCCGGGACAGTATGAGATACAGGATGTCGTGGACTCGCGATGGCGGGGGGGCAAAATATACTACCTGATAGTATGGAAAGGATATCCCCTATCCGATGCTTCATGGGTGCAGAGTAAAAAGGTTTTCGCTCCGGAGCTGCTCCGAAAATACCATAAACTATGGCCACATAAACCAAAACCGAATGAGAGAGGGGGGGGGTTAGATGATATGTAAATATCATTAACTAAACGATGCTTTAACCTGTAATATTCTGTTCTAGGGGACCCCGTGGTGAGGGGGGGCCGAATGTCAGACCCAGTGTAAAAGAACCTTGACTAAGCAGGCGGCGACGCTGCGAAGGCTCGGCGATGCGGCGAGGCAGATGGGCGGCGCTAGAGATGCCGACGCTCAGCTGATGACGTCTCGCCTGCGGCGCGCGTCTAAAGACGGATTTGGGCTGCCGTGCGTTAGAGGAACAACTGTGATAGGCTGCCGACGCCCAGTTAATGATATTCTACATGCAACGCGCGTCTAAAGAGGATTGAGCTGAATTAACTGCTTAACCGCTTGAATTGAATTAACCGGGATGCTGGGTCTGACAGACATGAGGGTGTGGCGAGGGTGGAGTGGTGACTGGTAATTGGGGCGTACACTATGGGTGTGGTGGCGGGGCTTATTTAATACACCGGAGTGGGAGGTTTCCCAGGGCTGACTTTCTCTTCAGCTGAGCAACATAATAAAGTCTGAAACTCTGTTGAATCCTGCATCGTTCCTAATTCTTGGGATCAGTTGCCTATAGTTAGGACGAGCTTACAATTAACCTTGTGAACTCTCAAGCTTCCTCCTTCCGTTATATATTCAAGATGGACAGTATTTAATATTTATTTGCTATGTATATGTAGGGGTGTGGGTCTGTACATATGTTGTACATAGTATGTTTAGGTGTGTGTCATGTATGTGTTTCACTTTGAGAGCGGGCAACTAAATTTCATTTTTGACGTCTGCCGTTGTGCCCACAGTAAAAAAAATGACAATAAAGGTTATCTATCTATCTATCTGTCTATCTATCTATCTATCTATCTATCTATCTATCTATCTATCTATCCATCCATCCATCCATCCATCTATCTATCTAACCAAGGAGAGATGCAACTTAGAATTAAGGAGAAATTTCCTGACTGTTAGAATAATTAACCAGTGGAACAACCTGCCTCCAGAAGTGGTGAATGCTCCAACACTGGAGGTTTTTAAGAAGAGACTGGACAGCCATTTGTCTGAAATGGTATACTATAGGGTTTCCTGCCTGAGCAGGGGGTTGGACTAGATGACCTCCAACATCATCATCATCATTATTATTATTATTATCTATCTATCTTCCCTGCTCCACACAAAACCCCTGGAATCCCATTTAAACCAAAACACAGAAGCCTCACTCACTGTCTCACAACTCAGCTCAAGGGCAGCCCTAAGAAGTGAGTTTCAGCATAGTAACCAGGTGAGGAACCTCAAGGTTCCATTCTCAATCAGGGACACCCCCCCCCATTGTCTCAACATTCCATCCGCTTAACAATGGATTTCCCAGCTCTGCTGCCCTCCTCAAAGACTCATTTCGCCTCACAACCAAAATACCTCCATGGTGATCAATAGAAATCAAAGAAATAAATAGACAACAGACAAAACAATAGAAATAACTCCATGGACCAGGGTCTGTGTAACCTTTCCCAAATTAACAGAACAGAATATTTGTAGCTCAGGGTGGAACTGCCGAGTCCTTTGGTGCTCTCTAAACCTGGCTGTTTTCTTGCAGACGTTTCATGACCCAACTAGGTAACATCATCAGTGCTAGAAGGGAGTGGAGTTTGCTCTCTGTTTATATATCAGTGGCTTGTCCTATCAATGTTGGCGGGTGTGTTCTTGGTGGTTCCTAGATCAGGCTGTGGTTTACTGATGGATTGTCTGAGTTGGTCGTTCCTTGACTGGGGTATCGTTTACTGTGGGGTCTATGGCAGGGGTCTCCAACCTTGGCAACTTAAAGCTTGTGGACTTCACCTCCCAGATGTCTCGCTGAGGAATTCTGGGAGTTGAAGTCCACAAGTCTTAAAGTTGTCACGGTTGGAGACCCCTGGTCTACGATGTTCTCTTGGTTGTCTTCTTGCAGACATTTCATTACCCAATTAGGTAACATCATCAGTATTGGAAGGGAGTGGGAATTTCAGAGAGGATGAGGAGGAGCAGGAAGGACTATCTGGTTCTTGCTGCTGTCTGAACATCATCATCATCATCATCATCATCATCATAATAATAATAATAATAATAATAATAATAAAGTTGGAAGGGACCTTGGAGGTCATCTAGTCCAACCCCCTGCTCAGGCAGGAAACCCTATACCATTTCAGACAAATGGCTGTCCAGTCTCTTCTTAAAAACTTCCAGTGTTGGAGCACTCACCACTTCTGGAGGCAGGTTATTCCACTGGTTAATTGTTCTAACTGTCAGGAAGTTGGTTGTTTTCTTGCAGACATTTCATTACCCAACTAGGTAACATCATCAGTGATAGAAGGGAGTGAACCCAAAACAACCAAGCTCAGAAAGGACCAAGGACCCTACACTTTCCCACCCTGGCCAGCCAATCCACTCTCTAAACCAGGGGTAGGCAGCCTTGGCTCTTTTATGACTTGTGGACTTCAACTCCCAGAATTCCTGAGCCAGCCACGCTGAGGAGAAAGGGAGAGGTTTCCATGCTGAGCCATACCGGCTCAGGAATTCTGGGAATTGAAGTCCACGAGTCATAAAAGGGCCAAGGTTGCCTACCCCTGGTCTAGGCTTTCCCATCAAACTATATTTCCATGGCTCAGGGTTCCCTTTCCTCATAAAGTGGGGGCCCAACCATCCTCACCACAAACATAAGTTTCTTCTCCTCAATGCTGTCCTCTCTACTTTTGAATTTTCCAGGACAGTTAGACATTTTATCCAGAAAAAAAAGCTGCTTCTCCATAGTTGTATACATGAGTTTCATATTCATCTGCAAAATTGTCCCCAGATGCTGAATAAAGTTTCAGCTGATGGATGGAAATTAATGAAGGAGAGGAGCCACCTGGAATTAAGGAGAAATTTCCTGAGAGTCAGAACAATTAACCAGGGGAACAACCTGCCTCCAGAAGTGGTGAATGCTCCAACACTGGAGGTTTTTAAGAAGAGACTGGATAGCCATCTGTCCGAAATGGTATAGAATTCCCTGACTGAGCAGGGGATTAATAACAACAATAATAGTAAAGTTGGAAGGGATCTTAGAGGTCATCTAGTCCAACCCCCTGCTCAGGCAGGAAACCCTATACCATTTCGGACAAATGGCTGTCCAGTCTCTTCTTAAAAACTTCTAGTGTTAGAGCATTCACCGCTTCTGGAGGCAGTTTGTTCCACTGGTTAATTGTTCTAATTGTCTGGAAATTTCTCCTTAGTTCTAGGTTGCTTCTCTCCTTGATTAGCTTCCACCCGTTGCTTCTTGTCCTGCCTTCAGGCGCTTTGGAGAATAGCTTGACTCCCTCTTCTTTGGGGCAACCCCTGAGATACTGGAACACTACTATCATGTCCCCCCTCGTCCTTCTCTTCATTAAACTAGACTTACCCAATTCCAGCAACCTCTCCTTATATGCTTTAGCCTCCAGTCCCCTAATCATCTTTGTTGCTCTTCTCTGTACTCTTTCTAGAGTCTCAACATCTTTTTTACATCATCGTGACCAAAACTGGATGCAGTATTCCAAGTGTGGCCTTACCAAGGCATTGTAAAGTGGTATTAATACTTCACGTGATCTTGATTCTATCCCTCTGTTAATGCAGCCTAGCACTGTGCTGGCCTTTTTGGCAGCTGCAGCACACTGCTGGCTCATATTTAGGTGATTGTCCACTAGGACTCCGAGGTCCCTCTCACAGTTACTACTATTGAGCAAGGTACCCCCTATACTATAGCTGTGCATTTGGTTTTTCTTGCCTAAATGTAGAATCTTACTTTTTTCACCACTGAATTTCATTTTGTTAGATAGTGCCCAGTGTTGGACTAGAAGACCTCTGAGGTCTCTTCCAACTGTGTCATTCTGTTATTTTGTCTGCAGCTTGAGTAGGGATTACTAGTTACTAGTTGAGTAGTAGGGTTGTCTTAATCTATCTGCTCCAATCAGAGTAAGTCTGAATCGTAGTACCGCCCCTGCTGTGCCATTTGCACCCCAGTTTAGACTAAGGTGATACTCAGACTTTAGTCCGACGCGTCTGTTTGATATCAGAACCAGGGCCAACTGACCTTAATGGGAGGGAGTGGATTCTCCATCATCATGCTGAGAAAAGGCATTCAGATAAGACAACACCCCTTCTCCAGCATGATTGGATGGAGAATCCACGGATGGGACATACCAAAGCCCTGTGTCCCTACGGTGGGGAAGCAGTTTGGGCCTGGGTCCCATCAGATGTTAATGCGTGTTCTTGAGTAGGGGGTTGGACTAGAAGACCTCCAAGGTCCCTTCCAACTCTGGTATTCTATTATTCTGAGAGCTTGCACTCTCTTCTCTAGGGGCAAACTGCGAAGTCCTAAAGGAGCAATCTAACTTCCAATTTCACCTTCCTCTTTATAGAAAGGTGCCACTTTGTGCTCACCGACCGAAACTCAATCCTGTTTGTGACCGTTCCTGGGTTGTTAGGTGGTAGACCTTCATCTGACATGGGAATCTTGACAACCTGGCTGGCCTTCTTGCTTTTTCCAATTTTTCACTACATCAGTCATGAATAAATCACCCAAACCTATCAGATAGCTGCAAATAGGAAGCCAGAGTGTAAGTATCAGTTCAGTAGTCAAAGAGAGCTTTTTTTTTTTGTAAAGCAGAGAGCAGTTACCGGTGGTTACCGGATGGACGTTTGCAAATGGAAAGCCTTGCGTATTCATTAGGCAGGACAAGAAGCAACGGATGGGAACTAATCAAGGAGAGAAGCAACCTAGAACTAAGGAGAAACTTCCTGACAGTTAGAACAAATAACCAGTGGAACAACCTGCCTCCAGAAGCGGTGAATGGTCCAACACTGGAAGTTTTTAAGAAGAGACTGGACAGCCATTTGTCTGAAATGGTGTAGGGTTTCCTGCCTGAGCAGGGGGTTGGACTAGATGACCTCCAAGGTCCCTTCCAACTTTATGATTATTATTATTATTATTACATCCCCCTTGAAAATATCTCTACTTAGATTCAGAGAGAACTTCTCAGTCTGCAGCGAAAGCTCTTCAGACTTGGTGATAACCTTTCAAGATTGCTGTCAAAACAGCAGCATTCAAAGGTCTGTGTTCTAGCTTGTGGCCATCCTGATGGCATATCACCACAATGGAGGTGATTGAGGGGCTTCAGGCAGCTAGAAAATAACAAAATAATAGAGTTGGAAGGGACCCTGGAGGTCTTCTAGTCCAACCCCTTGCTCAAGCAGGAAACTCTAGAAAGAGTGCAGAGAAGAGCAACAAAGATGATCAGGGGACTGGAGGCTAAAGCATATAAGGAACGATTGCTGGAATTCGGTATGTCTGGTTTAATGAAGAGAAGGATGAGGGGGGACATGATAGCAGTCTTTCAGTATCTCAAAGAAGAGGGAGTCAAGCTATTCTCCAAAGCACCTGAAGGCAGGACAAGAAGCAACGGATGGAAACTAATCAAGGAGAGAAGCAACCTAGAACTAAGGAAAACTTCCTGCCAATTAGAACACCAGGTAGAGATGATCTATCCATTTTCCACTATCTTTAACATATCATTGTGAGATATTAACATATCTCAACATATAAGGAACGGTTGCTGGAATTGGGTATGTCTCATTTAATGAAGAGAAGGACAAGGGGGGACATAATAGCAAATGACTGGACATCCATTTGTCTGAAATGTTATAGTGTTTCCTGCCTGGGCAGGGGGGGTTGGACTAGATGACCTCTAAGGTCCCTTCCAACATTATTATTATTATTATTATTATTATTATTATTATTATTATTATTATTATTATTATTTCAGTCAATTGCGTGTCCAATCTCTTCTTAACAGCTTCCAATGTTGGAGGCAAGTCGTTCCATTGATTAATTGTTCTAACTGTCAGGGAATTTCTCTGTAGTTCTAGCTTGGATCTTTCTTTGCTACGTTTCCGTGCATTGCTTCTTGTTCTGCCTTCAGGTGCTTTGCAGGATAGGTTGTCCCCCTATTCTCTGCGACAGCCCCTCAAATATTGGAAGACGGCTGTCATGTCCCTCTCTTTGTTAGAGAGGGAGCTGCAGGGCTGTCAGGACTCAGCGGAAGCACCAGGATCAGTTCCAGGCTCCAGCTGGAAAGCAGCACTGATCCTGGCGCTTCTGAGCCCAGAAGAAGCGCCGATCAGCTGGAATGTTGCAGCCTCTCCAGGGTCTTGTGATTTACATTCAGATGCTTGGCAACTGATTCATATTTATGACGGTCACAGTGTCCCGGGGATCATGTGAAGTGACCAAAACCTGCTGCAACCACCCAGCAGATGGGGAGAATAAAGAACAAACACCCCCTAATCCCACCCCCACTTCCAATCCTCAACAGAAATGCTCATAACAATGAAAACCTCGGACAGGAGGAAGAGCGCTGCCGGGTGGGCAGGCAGGTTTCTTGCTCGGCTGTGGCTTGGGGGGCACTTTTTTCAGGGCCATTGTAACTTCGAACAGTCACTAAGCGAACTGTTGTAAGTCGAGGACTACCTGTACTTTATATCACTTTTTTCCTTTTTTTTTTTTTTTGGTCATCAAGTTTTTGACACCTTGCTAGGGACTGGTGGTACTCAGATATTGCCATATCCTAAAAGTGGTACAATGGGTGAAAAGGTTGAAAAGCCCTGCCTTAATCATCTTTGTTGCTCTTCTCTGAATTTTTTTTTCTAGAGTCTTAACAACTTTTTTTATATATTGTGGTGACCAAAATTGAATGCAATTTTCCAAATGTAATCTTATTAAAGCAGCAGCTCCCAATGTTTTCTACACCCCACACCCCTAGAATGCTTCTGATATATTCTCGTACCCCTTAGAAAAGTTCGAAATAACAGAAACGAATTACGCATATACACTATTATTTTGAAAAACCCAAATTTTCGCATCCCCTGGAATATTGTCTCACACCCCCAGTGGGTGCGAGCACCTTGGTTGGGAACCCCTGCACTAAACCATTATAAAGTGTTACTAAGAATTCAAGTGATCTTGATTCTATTCCTCTCTTAATGCAGCCCGGGACTGCGTTGGCTTTTTGGCCAAAGAAGCAAGAACTACACCGTGCTAGGCTGCATTAACAGAGGGATAGAATCAAGATCACATGAAGTATTAATACCACTCTACAAGGCCTTGGTAAGGCCACACTTGGAATACTACATCCAGTTTTGATCACCACGCTGTAAAAAAGATGTTGAGACTCTAGAAAGAGTGCAGAGAAGAGCAACAAAGATGATTAGGGGACTGGAGGCTAAAACATATAAGGAATGGTTGCTAGAATTGGGTATGTCTAGTTTAACGAAGAGAAGGACAAGGGGGGACATGATAGCAGTATTCCAATATCTCAGGGGCTGCCATAAAGAAGAGGGAGTCAAGCTATTCTCCAAAACACCTGAAGGCAGGACAAGAAGCAACGGATGGAAACTAAGCAAGGAGAGAAGCAACCTAGAACTAAGGAGAAACTTCCTGACAGTGAGAACAATTAATCAGTGGAACAGCCTGCCTCCAGAAGCTGTCAATGCTCCAGCACTGGAAGTTTTTAAGAAGAGACTGGACAGCCATTTGTCCGAAATGATGTAGGGTTTCCTGCCTGAGCAGGGGGTTGGACTAGATGACCTCCAAGGTCCCTTCCAACTTTACTACTATTATTATTGAGTACAGTCAAGCCTTTTCAATGCTAGTCTTGGGGAAAATGCAGTTTGGGACACAGCCAGAAGAATTTCCCAACCTCCTTTTTAATGAGTTTATGGAGGTAGAATCCCTTGGAACGCTTTGAAATGTTTCCTTCCAGCTTTTTCTCCACCTAGGCTAAGCTGCTGTTGAGCAGATAAGATGGAATGTCTTTGGATGATTTTAAATGCTTCTTCTCAGGTGTCTCTTCGCCTGGGCTGAGTTGCCAGGTAGGAAATAAGGTAGAATCTCTTTGGATGATTTGAAACGCTTCTACCCAGCTTTCTCTCCACCTAGGCTGAGTTGGTGTGGAGATGATAAGGCGGAATCTTTTTGAATGATTTCAAAGTTTCTAGTTACCTGGGCTTCTCTTTGTAGGAAGAAAGCACTCCGCCCCCCCCCCCCGAGAAAGAAATATTTTGGGGAATATTAAAAAAGCAGAATATATTTCCCCAAAGGAATAATAGAAAATCTTAGGCAGAAGCCTTCCCCCCACCCAATCTCTCTGCCTCAAGCAGAGGCCAGGTCCGTAGAAATGCAGATTTGATCATCCTTTCAGAAAGACTGGAGCCAGGAAGCTTGGAGCTGATGGGATTAGAAAGACAAAGATCCCTAGAACCAGCAACCCTTCATCCAAAAAATCCAACACAGGACATAGCCATCAGCCACAGCCCCAGGGAAGCAGGACATAACCGTTAGGACATAATAGGATTAACCCACCACCATCAGAATACTAAAAGGGCACACTGAACCTGAGGTCAAAGTTCATGCCACAGGAACATCTCCAAACACAAAAGCCCAAGAAGGTATAAAAACCCACCACTCCCAGCATCATGTGGTCAACCACCCCAGAAACATGCTGCTATTGCTGAAGTTTCTGGCAACTCAATAAACAAAAACCTTCTTTCCTAAAGCAAATTCCATTTTGTTTATTCCCAGCTTGGACTGGACCCTGATGAAGATTTTTCTTTCAACATCTTCCATCTCTTGACTGGTTATATCAACCTTCCTTCCTTTCCTTTTCCCTCCACAATCTCTTCACATTCTTTTTTTTTATTTATATATATATATATATATATATATATATATATATATATATATATATATATATATATAAAGATTTTTATTGAGTTTTATGGGGTTAGGGAAGGGATAGGACCAGGATATGGATTAAGGTTCAGGATGGGGTTAGGATTGGGATTGGGGTTGGGGACAGGATTGGGACCAACATTGGGATTGCCCCCCAATAACATTTTCAAGCTTTAGCAAACAGACTATTGTCCGGGTACATATGCTCAGTTAACACTAATTAATACAATAGTAAATAGCTGTAGTGAATATGATAAACAACAATCATAAACAATATCAATTGGTCAATACATATCATTCTTCTTGCTAATATATATATTCAAAATAACATATCACATTCATTTTTCACTAGTTCGTTTTCCTAACCATTGGTAAAATTTATCCCACGTTTTAAAATAAACTGAATCTTCTTTCTCTTTAATCTCTAAAGTTAGTCTATCCATTTCTGCACATTCTAAAATTTTCTAAATTAAAATTTCTTTACATTCTTGAAATGTTGCCACAGGCACTAAAGAAGAAGGCATTGTTTTATTCTCCATAACGCCTGACAAGAAGCAACAGGTGGAAGCTTCTTAAAGAGAAATCTAACCTGGAAATATGGAGGCATTTCCTGACAGTGAGAACAATTGATCAATGGAAGGGCTTGCCTCTTGAGTTGTGGGTGCTCCATCACTGGAGGCTTGCAAGAAAAGATTGGATAACCATTTGTCTGGAATGGTATAGGATCTCCTGCTTGAGCAGGAGGTTGGACTAGAAGACCTCCAAAGGTCCCTTCCTGTCCTACGATGTTGTCTTGCACTGTATTCATAATCATAAGAGGGCAATTCAAATGGATCATTTCGTGGTTTCAGAGAGGGTCAATAGAGCCTTTAAAATGCTGGGAAGCAGAAAGTTTTCCATCTTTGGAAGTACACTCCCAAAAACGGCAGCAACTACAAAGAGAGAGCTCAACAAACACTTAGTAGGAGTTGAAAATGGGTGAATGGGGGTGCAGAAAGAGCAATGGATTCTTTTACCTAGCAGAAGTGTCTTCTCCCTCTTGACCAAATGATCCTCAAGGTGTCTAAAAGCAGAATAATTCACAGGGTAGAAGTTTTTGCTCCACTGCTAGACAAGCAGATACAGACAGTCCTTGATTTACGACCATTAACTGAGACCAAAATTTACATAGCTAAGTGAAATATTTGTTAAGTGAGTTTTGCCCCATTTGATGGCCTTTCTTGCCACAGTTGTTAAGTGAATCGCTGCAGTTCTTAAGTTAGCAACATGGGTGTTAAGTGAATCTGGCTTCCCCCTTTGATTTTGCTGGTCAGAAGTTTGCACAAGAACATCATGTGATCCTGGGAAACTGCAACCGTCGTAAATAAGAGTCAGCATCCAAATTTTGATCACATGACAATGGGGATGTTGCAACAGCCCTAAGTGTGAAAAAGGCTTTTTTTTCGGTGCCATTCTAATTTGAACTGTCATTAAACGAATTGTTGTAAGCCGAGAATTACCTGTGTTTCAAATTTTGATCAAACAAATCTTACACGATCTGCAATCACCAATGTAATAGTGTGACTGCTCTGTTTCCAAAGAAATTCCTTGTGTGTTTTTGTGTATAGGGGGGAAATCTGCAAGAAAAGTGGGTGCAGGGTCTCCATAAAAGACCCTCCCCTTTTTGTGTGCATAAAAAAAAGAGTACAGTTTTTACTGCAATGCCTTGACCTGCACCTACAAATGTCCCAGAATAGGTAAACTCAGCAGCTTTTATCTGCTGATTGATGGATAAAGGAAAATTGGGGTCTTTTTTTTCTTAAGAAGAGAAGACGGAGTCATTTAATTTTACTCCTGAAGTGAAGCATTGCAGGAAAGACGCCTTTGAAATACCCAGCTACCCTCAGTCTCTATCTGAGGGTAGATGATTCCCTGATTGGATTCAAATAACAGAATAACAGAGTTGGAAGGGACCTTGGAGGTCATCTAGTCCAACCCCCTGCTCAGGCAGGAAACCCTACACCATTTCAGACAAATGGCTGTCCAGTCTCTTCTTAAAAACTTCCAGTGTTGGAGCATTCACTGCTTCTGGAGGCAGGTTGTTCCACTGGTTATTTGTTCTAACTGTCAGGAAGTTTCTCCTTAGTTCTAGGTTGCTTCTCTCCTTGGTTAGTTTCCACCCGTTGCTTCTTGTCCTGCCTTCAGGCGCCTTGGAGAATAGCTTGACTCCCTCTTCTTTGTAGCAGCCCCTGAGAGATTGGAACACTGCTATCATGTCCCCCCTCGTCCTTCTCTTCATTAAACTAGACAAACCCAATTCCAGCAACTGTTCCTTATATGTTTTAGCCTCCAGTCTCCTGATCATCTTTGTTGCTCTTCTCTGCACTCTTTCTAGAGTCTCAACATCTTTTTTCCATCATGGTGACCAAAACTGGATGCAGTATTATTTTGATTGTCTGTCGAGGACTACCTGGAATAACGTTTCTAAACAATTAACGTCTGTTGCAAACAGGAGCATCAAAGTGCAGGAGCTGTCGCTGTCAGAGCAGAAGGGGATAAAACTGCAATAGGCTGGCGGTGGGTAAGAGAGCTAATTAATAATACGACTGATTTTAGAGAGAGATGGGGCTGGGAGGGATAACATAAGCTGAAACAGAGTCACACCAATGACCTTGTCCAGACCCATATTATATTCTTCACCTGCCTCCTAAGTGCTGACAGGTATAACTTTGATGGGGAATAGGCTTCAGCAGGGCACCTTGGCTTTCAAAGCGGATGTGCTGGCGTGCACAAAAAAAAAGTGCAAACGGGCATCCCAAACACTCAGCAGCCTCTTCTAGTTCTGTGCGGTGATTGGCAGCTCGACTCCTTTCTCTATTTTCAGAGGAGGGCTAGGAAAGCTTCCCCTTCCCTCCAAAACTGCCACTTCAGCAAGAAAAAGAAGGAAAGAAGGAAAGGTTTGTTTTAACGGTCCTCTTGAATTCCGGAAATCGTTTATAAAACAAGTGCAGTGTGATGCAGCTCAAGGAAGCAGCTCTGGCAGGAATGACCAATGCTGTATATCAGGGCTTTTCAACCTTTTCACCCATTGTACCACTTTTAGGATATGGCAATATCCAAGGACCACCAATCGCCTAGCAAGGTGTCAAAAACTTGATGACCAAAAAAAAAAAAAAAGGAAAAAAGTGATAAAGTACAGGTAGTCCTCGACTTACAACAGTTCGCTTAGTGACTCTTAGAAGTTACAATGGCACTGAAAAAAGTGCCCCCGAAGCCACAGCCGAGCAAGACACCTGCCTGCCCACCCAGCGGTGCTCTTCCTCCTGTCCAAGGTTTTCATTGTTGTGAGCATTTCTGTTGAGGATTGGCAGTGGGGGTGGGGTGGGGGGTGTTTGGTCTTTATTCCCCCCGTCTGCTTGGTGGTTGCAGCAGGTTTTGGTCACTTCACATGACCCTGGGACCGTCATAAATATGAATCAGTTGCCAAGCATCTGAATGTAAATCACAAGACCCTGGAGATGCTGCAACATTCCAGCTGATCGGTGCTTCTTCTGGGCTCAGCAGAAGCACCAGGATCAATGCCGCTTTCCAGCTGATTGGTGCTTCAGGGCTCAGCAGAAGCACCAGGGTCAGCGCTGAGCTCCAGCTAGAGTCTGGCGCTGATCCTGGCACTTCCACTGAGCCCTGACAGCCCTGAAGAAGCACTGATCAGCTAGAAAGCGGCACTGATCCTGGTGCTTCCGCTGAGCCCTGACAGCCCTGCAGCTCCAGCCATCTCTCACTCAGGCTTGTGCGGTGCTGCCACCGGTTCAGCTCATTCCCCTCCCCCGCTACCACTTTTCTAGGATGGTCGCGTACCACCTGCCAGGTGCCAATGTACCATAGGTGGTACCCGTACCACTGGTTGAAAAGCCCTGCTGTATATGTCAGATGCTTCTGGTTTGTTCCAGCATCATAGCACAACTCTTCGTGTTCTGTGTTGGGCCAATCAACCAATCAAACTAAGGTTATAAAATTGGGCATGCCTCACTTAACAACTGCCTTAGAAATTTTGGCCCCAATGGCCGCCATAAGTCGAGGACTGCCTGTATGTTGCAATCTCTTCCCAAGCAGTTGCTGACAGCCAAGGAGAAGGATATTTATTCTCTGGCTTTCCACCGTCAACCAAGAAGTTAAACTTGTTCTGGGCAATTCTCAACATCTTTTCCTTCCTACCTTCACCTCCAGCCTGGCCTGTAGCTTCCCCTGGGTGGGGAGCAGGTGTGTGTGTGAAGTAGAGGGTGCATTGTGGGTGAGGTTGGATGGGAAGAGCAGATTTTGAAAAATTTCCACAACCAGCCATGGAGAACCTATTTTCTCTCCAAGGGCAATTAACGGCACCAACATTTACAAATGTGTGTGTGTGTGTGTGTGTGTGTGTGTGTATCTTATCTGTTGGGTCTACCAAATATAAATAAGTCTGTTCTGCGTTTCGCTCCAAACTAGGAGCATGCTTTGCAGGCAGACCTCACATATTGTGAACACTATAAAGTCAAAATTTTGTGGCTGACAAAGAGTTAGTGGGAGACTAGTATAGCTATTTCAGGCTGATTTGCCCTCATCAGCTAGTCACACCCTTCAGGGATTCGAACCTGGGCCTAACATGCAAGCTGCCCAGGTGTGAATCCCTGAAGGGTGTGACTAGCTGATGAGGGCAAATCAGCCTGAAATAGCTATACTAGTCTCCCACTAACTCTTTGTCAGCCACAAAATTTTGAATATATATATATATATTTATAATGTCAGTGAAAACATGATTCCTGGGTATATCCATGTCACAAAGTGAATCAATCATGACCACCAGGAAAAATCCAAAATAGGAAAATTTAATAAATACCGAGCTTTCATCGGAAACTTCCAACATCGTCAGGGTTAAAAGCTAGTCAATGGCAACAACTTATATAGCTGGGACTATATAACTTATATCAGCTGGGACCAATTACGATGTCCAGGAGCCGGATACAAACGCTGGTTAATTCTATATAAGTTGTTCCCATTGACTAGCTTTTAACCCTGATGATGTCAGAAGTTTCCGATGAAAGCTCGATATTTATTAAATTTTCCTATTTTGGATTTTTCCTGGTGGTCGTGATTGATTCACTTTGTGACATACACACACACACACACACACACACATACACACACACACACACATGATTACCAATGCTTTTGGTTAAGTAGAGGCAAGTATATTAGATAGCAGCAAGGGGTTGATCTTAATGTGCTTTTCCCCCCCTCTAATCGGAGAGGAGAGGGAGTTGAGCATTTTCTTTGTGCAAACAGAGAAGTCCTAAATCCTGCGTAGGCAGTAAAATCAATGCTGTGGAACCATTGATAACAAACCTAAGGCACAGCCGCCCTAGCTCTTGTTCTTAGCCTCCATAGTCTTCTGCACTCTCCTTTCTGACTTTTTTTTTTTGCTACATCCCCCCAATTAATTAAGCCTTTCACAGGCCTGTAATTAGGAACATTAGCAAGTCATAAAATTGCCGCTAGTCTCTAAATTATGTCCTGGCCCAAAGCAATTTGTTTTTAATTCCTTTTGAAGACAATAGCACTGCAGAGCCCTATATATCTTCATAGCAGTATACTGTTTACTTCTTTATGACTCTACGAAGATCTAAATTCTTCTAGTGCTCCCAGATGTACCCAAAGGAAGCTCTTCCCCCCTCACTTTCCTCCACCGCCCTTGTGCATCTTCAGGGCCAGAGTTTGGTTTCCAGAGAAAGGGGTGCTCTGGGAAATATGGACGAGGGATCTCTTCTGTCACCCACCCTGCTCCAGTGTCTCATTGGGCCAAGACAGATCTCACTGGAGAGTTAAGTAGAGGTAGGTAGGGACATGTCACAATGGATCAGAGCCTTGGTGGCACAATGATTAGAATGCAGTACTGCAGGCTAATTCTGCTGACTGACAACTGCCAGCAGTTCGACCGTTCAAGTCTTACCGGTTCAAGGTTGACTCAGCCTTCCACCCTTCCTACGTCAGTAAAATGAGGACCCAGATTGTTGGGGGCAAGTGTGCTGACTCTGTAAAACGCTTAGAGCAGGGGTCCCCAACCCCGGGTCCATGGACCAGTACCGGGCTGCGGCATGCCAGCAACCAGTCCTCACAAACAAGCAAAACCCCATCCATGGGATGCAGGCAATACACAAAACCATGCACCCTCCGGTCCACGGAAAAACTTTTCACCATGGAACCAGTCTCTAGTGCCCAAAAGCTTGGGGACCTTTGGCTTAGAGAGGGCTGTAAAGCACTCTGGGCAGTGTATAACTCTAAGTGCTATTGCAATTACTATCAGCCCTTGTTTCCAACTAGCTATCAGGTGCAGGCAACCAGAGCCACCTCTGAACAGCCTAAGTCAGTAACTTTATTGTTTACCGCCTATATTATAAGAATCTCCCAAGAGTGCTTGCCTTAACTTGGGAACAACCAGATAAGGCTTCGTGGATCTTGGGTCAAGCTTTGTGGCTGTGCAATGATTCCAAGCTAGGTCTCACTTGACTCTTCCTTCCAGCCTAGATGGCAGTTTCCCAACATTAGCTGAGTGTTTGTGAATATCTGTAGCTCGGGTGTAGGATGAGGCTGGAATTTCGTTCTCCGAGCTTGTGGGTTGGTTTCTAAACGTTTCATTACCAGGCTAGGTAACCTCTTCAGTGGAATTTAGGGGATGTCAGTGTCCGTAATCTTCTGCTTAGAAGGGTTTCATGAGGTCAATAGGTCTTGTGATGGGGAGGTCGCATCAGGTGAGGGTCACAATAGGTGAGGGTTTGTGATAGGTCTTGTGAGGGTCATGTTTGGGTCACTTCAAGTGAGGTCTTGTGATGGGTCTTGTGATAGTCAGGTGTGGGTCTTGTGACGGGGAGGTCATGTCAGGTGAAGGTTGAAAGGTGAAGTGCTGGTTGAGGGTCGGTGCTGTCTCTGGTTGGCCATGTGGTCGATTTGAATTCTGAGGGGTTCGTAGGCTAGTTGTAGGTCGATGTGTCTGTTGATGGCATTGCTTGTGGAGTGCCAGGCTTTGATAAACTTGTGGACATGGCAAGTGGCAGCGTGGTCAATGATTCTCATAGTGCTCCAATACAAAGCAGTACACTACTAGCTGAGTGTATCATTTCTCTGCAAATCCCAGTAGAGCCTGATTGTCTGGACGGTCTAGTTTTGATAGCCATGGTTCCTCTTGAGATGTTTGAGCTAGAAAGCTGGGAGTAAACTTTTCAACTTGAAAATGAGAAGGTGGAGAATCGGGTACAAGTAAACAAAGCTCAAATCCAATTCAAAGTGTTAGTCATCACTTTTAAAGCCCAGCATGCCATGGGTCCAGGTTACTTGAGGAACCATCTCAGCCCGATGGGACTGGCCTGCCCCACTCATGCCAGAAGAGGGGGCATACTGCAGATCCCATCAGCCAAGGATTTGGGGCTGGTGGGATCCAGGAGAAGAGCTTTCTCTGCTGTGGCCCCTGCCCTTTGGAACATCTTATGCCCTGAGATGAGATTAGTTTCCACTTCCTGACTTTTCATAAGAGCCCCAAGACCTGGCTCTGCCAGATGGCTTAGGGACTCAATGGGGGAGCTTCATACTGGAGGTGGTTGATTAATTAAAATGCGATCCCACCTCTCCCCCCCATCTGCCAAACTCTCCTCTTTGCCATCCTGTGTCCATGAATTTACTTGTTAATGTTTTTATCTGCTCTATTTTTAGCAATAGCACTTAGACTATGTGGGCGAACATTGTCGTGAACCAACACCACACCGGAAGTGGTGCCATAGAAAATCCCGCGAGAATGTGAAGATGCCAAAGGTGTACAGCCAGTGAAGTTCATGGTTCGACCATCAATTCAGACGTCTACTGTGAAATGTTACGAAAACTCAGATGCGCCATCCATAACAAATGTCAGGGCATGCTAACTTCCAGTGTGGTGTTGGTTCACGACAATGATCACTCGCACACCGCTAGATGCACCCAACAACTTGTGAAGCAATTCCGTTGAGATCTTTTTGATCAAATCCCCCCATAGCCCAGATTTGGCGGCGAGCAACTACGACTAAGGAATTTGAAACCTTGTAAGACGTTATGACAAGGGCCTCAATTTGAATGGTGATGATGTCAAAAAGTAATGTAATGTAGTTTTCTAATGTGTATAATAAAAGTTCTGTATTTGCGAGTGTCTGTCATTGATAACCAAACAGGGGTTTATTTCTGAATTGCTCTCGTATATACACAAAGACACAGGACAGAAAAACATCCTGCAGCCAAGAAGGCTCCACATCCATTTGCACTACTCAGGTGACCTTGAGGACACAGGTAAACCTCCAAGTGGCCTCAACGACTCTCTAAAAGAAAGCAAATGACCAGCTGTCTGCAAGGAGTATAAATCCCCCCATTCGCCACCATCCAGTCAGAGATGAAGAAGCTTCTTGGATGAGAAGCAAAAGGTCTTCAAAGAAAAACAGGAAAGTCCAGTTGCCTCCTGAAAAAGGCACCTTTGGGACAACCATGACCTGGATGACTGAGAATCTCCATAGACATATAAACAGAGAACAAACTCTATTCCCTTCTAGCACTGATGATATTATCTAGCTGGGTAGTGAAACGTCTGCAGAAAAAAAAACACCAAGCTCAGAGAGTACCAAGAACCCCTCAGTGATGAAGAAGAGACTGGACAGCCATTTGTCTGAAATGGTATAGGGTTTCCTGCCTGAGCAGGGGGTTGGACTAGATGACCTCCAAGATCCCTTCCAACTTTATTGTTGTTGTTGTTGTTGTTGTTGTTATTTTATTAATCATTCCCCAAATTTGGGGATTTAATTCCCAACTCCTGTTGACTGTTGTCCATCTTTATATATATAACTTGTACAGAGACATGCCCCTTATCCACATAACCTCGGAGTCCTCCCTTATTGTACCCATGTGGACATTTAGCACGTATCTTATGGATAAATGTCACCTGAATGGGGGAAGCCAGATTCACTTAGCAACAACATGATTCACTTAACAACTACCGTGACTTGCTGTGGCAAAAAAGTTCGCAAAATGGAGCAAATGTCACTTAACAACTGCCTCACTTAGCAACAGAAATTTTGGGCACCATTGTGGTCGTAAGTCGAGGGCTACTTGTAAGGAAATGCAACCATCTTCAGAACTGCTCTTCAAACTGTGTATTAGACATCGCTCATCTCTGATTAATGAGGAATTGATTCTGTGGTGTGGATTCATTTTCTGGTTCAATATAGCAAAAGGATGCTTTTTGGGGTTTTTTTTGCCCAGACATGCAGAATTGCAGGCTGGGAAGAAAATGGTAAGGTGAAAAAAATATTGGATCAGTGGGTTACTGGTTTCCATGACTTTAAAAGGAAAGGACATTGATAGGGAAGAGCGTGCTTGGTGACTTAATAGAATATCTGTCCTCAGGGGCAAACAGGTTGATTGTCTCTGTCATGGGCATTATTTTTTTCATATAGAACTCAAGCGAGTGAATATACCAACTCTTTTCCCCACAACCCTGTGAGGTGGGCTGGACTGAGAGAGAATGATTGGCCCAAAGTCACCCAGTCAGCTTTCATAGCTAAGGCGGGACTAGAATTCACAGTCTCCTTTCATTGGCCCAAAGTCACCCAGTCAGCTTTCACAGCTAAGGCGGGACTAGAATTCACAGTCTCCTTTGATTGGTCCAAAGTCACCCAGTCAGCTTTCATAGCTAAGGCGGGACTAGAATTCACAGTCTCCTTTGATTGGCCCAAAGTCACCCAGTCAGCGTTCATGCCTAAGGCGAGACTAGAACTCACAATCTCCTAGTGATTGGCCCAAAGTCACTCATCTAGCTTTCACACATAAGGCAGAACTAGAACTTATCATCTCCTGGTTTTTAGATTAGCTCTTTAATTACTACACCAAACTTTTTATGAGAAAAAAGTCACAAGCATGAATGAGGCAAATTGACAGATTAGAGTGGTATTTCTCAATCTTTGAGACCTTAAGACAGTGGTTCTCAACCTTTCTAATGCCGCGACCCCATAATACAGTTTCCCATGTTGTGGTGACCCCCAACCACTTATATATCACCAGGTGCCAGGGGCGTGGCCAAAGAAAAGGGGAAAAAAATGGTGGACAGCCTTGTTTGGCGACCCCTGTGAAATGGTCGTTCGACCCCAAATGGGGTCCCGACCCACAGGTTGAGAACCATTGGTTTAAGAAGTGTGGATGCTTCAACACTGAAGGTTTTTAAGAAGAGATTGGACAGCCATTTGTCTGGAATAGTCTAGTGGAGAACCTATGGCACAGGTGCCAGAGGCGGCACTCAGAGCCCTCTCTGTAGGCACTCACGCCGTCGTCCCAGATCCACTTCCCCCCGTGCCCCCCTCATCAGCAGCCCCCCCGGAGGAGAATCGCCCCCGGCATGGAACAGCCGGCATGGAACAGTGCAGCCAAGGACATGGCAGCCGGGCAACAGGGACAAGACTCTGCCCTTATGCCCTGTCGTGCGCAGATGATACTGTGGGGCGCGGGCGGAGGGCATGGTGCTACTGGGCCACCTGGGCAATCTGTGGCGGGCCATGGAGGCAGTGGGTGGCCCTGCAGGCAGGCGGGGCCAAGCTGGGGGCAGAGCGGGAGTGGTACGGGAGCAGGCAGGGCCAGTTTTGGGGCACTTGGTCTCTAAAAGGTTCACCATCACTGGTATAGGATCTCCTACTTGAGCACGGGGTTGGACTAGAAGACCTCCAAGGTCCCTTTCACCTTTGTTATTCTGTATTCTACATCCAAGATCTCAAATCCATATGGTTTCCTTCTATCCCTGAAATAAAATCATTTTTATTGGAAGATGGGGGGAGAGGGGAGAGAGAGAGAGAGAGAGAGAGAGAAAGGGAGAGAGAGAGAGAGAGAGAGAGAGAGGAGGGAGGGAGGGAGGGAGGGAGGGAGGGAGAGAGAGAGAGAGGGGGAGAGAGAGAGAGAGAGAGAGAGAGAGAGAGAGAGAGAGAGAGAGACTCTCAGCAGGCCAAAGTGTCTTAGCTTGAATAAGTGTTTTTCTGTTTGTCATCTTCAGATCTTGAGCGAAAATCTGGAGAGAATAAGTAAGAGAGACATACATTACACCCTCTGCTTTTTATCTCGCTCACGTGATGCTTTCATGTTTCATCATGAACGGCCCATTTTTATTCTCACTGGTGGGGATAAAACTATATTCCGTAGCACCATATATCAAAAAGAGGAACACCGGTCTCCTTTGCATTAATATAAATAGCTGTTTAGGGCCGATTTCTCAGTCAGATATTCCCACCTCACCTGTCCTTCATCGACACGGCTTGGCACCAAGCTGTGGCTGGCTTACTTAGAACAGGAATGTGCAGCTTTTATATAGAGAGAGTTGCTGTTGGTTGTGTGTGTGTGTGTGTGTGTGTGTGTGTGTGTGTGGTGTTTTACAAAACAGCAACCCGTAGAAAACAATAGCCATGAAACCAAGGAAACAAAAAGAAGGATGATGAAGTAATTTTTGTGTAATTTGGGGAAAAGGAGAGGCCCCTTCAGGATTTTATTTTATTTTATTTTTTGCAAGGGTAGAAAATAATGGCTATCAAATTTGCGGTCTCTCCTCGCTGCGAAAATCTGTCTATTTAAATCGTCCTGCTTAGATTTTAGGATGGAAATAACAGTAGCTGGATGGATGGATTTTTAAAAGCTCTTTTCTCTTTCTTTCTCTGTTGGTGCAGCATGAAAAGATGGGGGATGGGTGCAAAAAAAAAAAAAAAGGAGACCATAGATCATTTTTACAGGTGTGGAATCAATCTTCAAGGACAATATATGTGACATTTTTTTTAAAAAAAAAAACCTGCTTCCCCTATATAGATAGATGCATAGACATTTGTGCGCTGCCTTCCCTATTTGACAACTGAGAAAAGCATTTTATTTCCCTTTCAAATGGACCTCATCAGGCTGTGCCTTTTGCCCAGACCACCTTCTGTTTAATGGCTCTCACAAACCCAGTTAACAGGGAGACCAGGTAAAAATGGCTTGGTAAGGCCACACTTGGAATACTGCATCCAGTTTTGGTCGCCATGATGTAAAAAAGATGCTGAGACTCTGGAAAGAGTACAGAGAAGAGCAAGAAAGATGATTAGGTGGATGGAGGCTAAAACATATGAGGAATGGTGGCAGCAATTGAATATGTCTAGTTCAGGGGTAGGCAACCTTGGCTCTTTTATGACTTGTGGACTTCAACTCCCAGAATTCCTGAGCCAGCCATGCTGAGGGGAAATGGAGAGGTTTCCATGCTGAGCCATGCTGGCTCAGGAATTCTGGGAGTTGAAGTCCACAAGTCATAAAAGAGCCAAGATTGCCTACCCCTGGTCTAGTTTAATGAAGAGAAGGACTATGGGTGACCTGATGGCAGTGTTTCAATATCTGAGGGGCTGCCACAAATAAAAGGGCTCAACCTATTCTCCAAAGCACCTGAAGACAGGACAAGAAACAATGGCTGGCAACTAATCAAGGGCAGAAGCAACCTAGAACTAAGGATAAATTTCCTAACAGGGAGAACAATTAATCAGTGGAATGGCTTGGCTCCAGAGGTTGTGTGGGTGCTCCATCATTGGAAGTTTCTAAGAAGAAATTGGACAGCCATTTGTCTGAAATGGTACAGGATCTCCTGCTTGAGCAGGGGGTTGGACTAGACCAGGGGTAGGCAACCCAAAACACTCAAAGAGCCACTTGGACCCGTTTCCCACCAAAAACAAAACACCGGGAGCCGCAAAACCCTTTTGATATCTAAAATGAAGATAACACTGCATATATCCTTTTTTACCTTTATTATAGGTGTGTGTGTGTTTGTGTGTGTTTGTGTGTGTGTGTATGTATGTATGTGTATGTGTGTATATTAAAAATAAAAGTAAAAATAAAAGTAAAAATATGACATTAAAAATAAAAGTAAAAATATGACTCTTGGGAATATCCATACTATTAAAACAATGATCACCAGGAGAATGCTTTAAGAGAATAAAATTACATACACACAAAGGTAAAAAAAAGGATATATGCAGTGTTATCTTCATTTTAGATGTCAAAAGGGTCTCTCTCTTTCTCTCTGTCTCTCTCCCTCCCTCTCTATCTGCCCTTGGTCTGCCACTCCTCTTCCCCCCCCCCTCTCTCTCCCTCTCTCTCTCTATTTCTCTCCCTCTCTTTCTCCCCCCCTCCTATCTGCTGCTCACCTGGCAAGCTTCAAGCTGTTGTCCAACAAGCTCAGGGGTAGGCAACCTCGTCTCTTTTATGACTCATGGACTTCAACTCCCAGAATTCCTGAGTCAGCCTAGCTGGGCTAGCTAGCTCTCTCCTGCCCTTCCTGCTTCCTGCAGAGACGCAGCAAAGGGAGGAGCTCCGCCCAGTAAGCTTTTCAGCTTCTCGGAGAACACTGTAAGTGCATACTCTTTTACACATACACACACACACACACACACACAAACACAAACACACACACAAACACACACACAGAGAGAGAGAGAGAGAGAGAGAGAGAGAGAGAGAGAGAGAGAAGCAGGGAAGCGCAATTGCCTCTCTCCGTCTCTGTCTCTCTCTGCAAAGGCAGAGGAGGCTGGGAGCCACCGGGGAAGGCTCAAAGAGCCGCATGCGGCTCCAGAGCCGCAGGTTGCCGACCTGTGGACTAGACTTATTTGGACCGGGAGGCTTTACTCACAGTCACTCATGCCCTTGTCACCTCAAGACTGGATTACTGTAACACACTCTACATGGGGCTACCCTTGAAGGGCGTTCGGAGGCTGCAGTTGGTTCAGAACGCAGCCGCGAGAGCGATTGTGGGCTCGCCAAGGTACGCCCACGTGTCACCTATCCTCCGCGAGCTGCACTGGCTTCCTGTGGGTCTCCGGACGCAATTCAAGGTGTTGGTTATCACCTTTAAAGCCCTTCATGGCATAGGGCCAGGTTACTTACAGGACCACATTCTGCCGCACAGCTCCCAGAGACCGGTGAGGTCCCATAGATTGGGCCTCCTTCAGGTCCCGTCGGCCAGACAATGTCGGCTGGTGGGCCCTCGGGGAAGGGCCTTTTCTGTGGTGGCTCTGACCTGAACTTCCCCCCAAGGTTCGAACTACTCCCACCCTGCCAGCCTTTAAGAAGGCCGTTAAAACTCTCCTGTTCCGGCAGGCCTGGGGCTGATGTCCCCGGGGGGGCGGGATATGATCAGACTCGCGGTATGACTGTTTTATTTTATTGTTTTATGATTGTTTTAACTTTGTACGCCGCCCTGAGTCCTTTGGGATTGGGCGGCATATAAATATTTGAAAATAAATAAATAGAAGACCTTCAAGGTCCCCTCCAATTCTGTTATTTTCTTTTTGACTGTGGGGATGATGTCATGACTGTAAGCCTATAGACTGGCTGTAAGTCACTTTTTTCAGTGCCGTTGTAACTTTGAATTGCCGCTAAACAAATGGTTGTATTTCAATGACTACCTGTACATGTTTGCCATCCATTTCAGCTTGAATCTTTTAACACTGGAATGCAGCTTAGTTGAAGTAAGAATAAGGTGACTAACCGTCCTCCTTTAGGGAGGACAGTCCTCCTTTTGTAAGTTCTGTCCTCCCTCGAAAAGTGTCCTCCTTCATGTCCTCCTTTTCGATATTTGAAGACTAATCTGCAGGGCTTTTTTTTTTTCTCTCATAGAATGCTCAGAACGGCGTTCCAGCACCTTTTTTTGATGGTTTTTTTTTTCAACTTTTGCATGAGCTGTGCTACTCCCCCTATTGGCTTTCAAATAATAATAATAATAATAATAGTAAAGTTGGAAGGGACCTTGGAGGTCATCTAGTCCAACCCCCTGCTCGGGCAGGAAACCCTACACCATTTCGGACAAATGGCTGTCCAGTCTCTTCTTAAAAACTTCCAGTGTTGGAGCATTTACTGCTTCTGGAGGCAAGCTGTTCCACTGATTAATTGTTCTCACTGTCAGGAAGTTTCTCCTTAGTTCTAGGTTGCTTCTCTCCTTGATTAGTTTCCACCCGTTGCTTCTTGTCCTGCCTTCAGGTGCTTTGGAAAATAGCTTGATTCCCTCTTCTTTATGGCAGCCCCTGAGATATTGGAATACTGCTATCATGTCCCCCCCTTGTCCTTCTCTTCGTTAAACTAGACATACCCAATTCTAGCAACCGTTCCTTATATGTTTTAGCCTCCAGTCCCCTAATCATCTTTGTTGCTCTTCTCTGTACTCTTTCTAGAGTCTCAACATCTTTTTTACATCGTGGTGACCAAAACTGGATGCAGTATTCCAAGTGTGGCCTTACCAAGGCATTGAAGAGTGGTATTAATACTTCGCGTGATCTTGATTCTATCCCTCTGTTAATGCAGCCTAGCACTGTGTTGGCCTTTTTGGCAGCTGCTGCACACTGCTGGCTCATATTTAAGTGATTGTCTACTAGGACTCCGAGGTCCCTCTCACAGTTACTACTATTGAGCATGGTGCCACCTATGCTGTACTTGTGCATTTGGTTTTTCTTGCCTAAATGTAGAACCTTGCTTTTTTCACCATTGAATTTCATTTTGTTAGTTAGTGCCCAGTGTTCAAGTCTGTCCAGATCCTTCTGTACCTGAAGCCTGTCTTCTGGAGTGTTGGCTATTCCTGCCAGCTTGGTGTCATCTGCAAATTTGATGAATTCCCCATCTATCCCTTCATCCAAATCGTTGATGAAGATGTTGAAGAGTACTGGGCCCAGAACAGAGCCCTGGGGCACCCTCAAAAGCCAATAGGAATTGCTGCTGAGGAATTGCTGCTGAGCGTGCCGGCTGGGCAAACTTTGCACATGCAAGTTATATGTATTATTGTTGCAATGAGTAAAATGTTTATTTTATTTACGATATTTTTTTCTTCAATTTATTTGTGTCCTCCTTTTCATTGTAAAAAAGTTGGTCACCTTAAGTAAGAAGCAACAGAGTAAGTCAGGAGTGGGGGGGGGAGAAAGATCTGGACTCCAATGCCATCAGCCATGTGATCAAGAGGAGATGGGAACTGGATTTAAAAAAAAAAAAAAGATTGCAGGTTCCTGCTTTCTTGCATTCGATTGCTGAATGCTTCTCAACGGCAGCCAGAATGCAAATAGGAAAAAAAAATCTCACTTGACAGCAGCCATTCGAAAGAAATGAAGAACGTGATAGCGAGAAAGGAGGTGGGAGGGAGAGAGAGATGGACAGAAAGAGAAACAAAGAGGTAAACTCTGAAAAAAAGAGGTAAACTCTTTCTCAGCAGCAGCACTTCCTTCGCCAGCATTTGCTGATAAGAAACATGTTCCCGGTGATAAATATGCCCAAGCAAACAACATCTCTGAAAGTTTCATTCTTCCCCTGCTATCTAAATAAGTCTCTTCTGCAGCCTTGTTTTTTTTTTTCTGCAATGGCTGTCTGTCCTTTCACCACCAAGCAAGATTAAAGACGCCACCAGGCCTGTTCCTTTAGCTGGATTTGCAAGGATGTTATTCCGTCTTGCAGGCATCTCTCTCTGAAAGGTTGACTGCACCATTCCAGCCTTGTCTCAAAGAAGCCAATAATCACCTTTAAAAAATAAATAATGTAAAAATCGCCCAAGTAGGTAGATGAACTTAATTGTTCATCCCAATGGACCTTCAACCCTCTGGGTTCCCATTGGAAGCTGCTCACTCAAGGAAGGGGATGATCTATAGTTTGTAACAGGAGAGGAAAAAGTGGAAATGGATAAAATGGGCTCCGGGTTTCATTTCCCTCCAAAGATCAAAGGCCTTTTCCATTTCCTGCATCTTGGTGGACCCTTACTCAATTCCGGGATGAAGGAAACTTTAAACATGTCCACCTGACATGCATGCAATTAAGGGGGCCAGGTTGTTCTCCAAAGCGCCAGAAGGCAGGACAAGAAACAATGGCTGGAAACTGATCAAAGACAGAAGCAACCTGGAACTAAGGAGAAACTTCCTGACAGTGATGACAATTAACCAGTGGAACAGCTTGCCTCCAGAAATTGTGGGTGCTCCATCACCGGAGATTTTTAAGAAAAGACTAAACAATCATCTGTCTGAGATGGTTCTCCTGCTTGCGCAGGGGGCTGGACTAGAAGATCTCCAAGGTCCCTTCCAGCTCTAGTCTAGTCTAGTCTAGTCTAGTCTAGTCTAGTCTATTTAAAATGGATTTAAAATGAAAAACTGGCCCTTCTCTCTAATGCAGTGAAGGATGGATCCTCTCTGTAATCCAATTTCCTAAACAATTAGCTTCTTCCAAATGAATTTTGATCACATTTCTCCAAGGTACCTGAAGGCAAGACAAAAAGTAATGGATGGAAACGTCTTAAGGAGAGAAGCAACCTAGAACTAAGGAGAAACTTCCTGACAGTTGGAACAATTAATCAGTGGAACGACCTGACTCCAGAAGCGGTGAATGCTCCAACACTGGAGGATTTTAAGAAGAGATTGGACAATCATTTGTCTGAAATGGTATAGGGCAGTGGTTCTCAACCTTTCTAATGCCATGACCCCATAATACAGTTCCCCATGTTGTGGTGACCCCCAAGTGGGTGTGGCCACCAATAAGAGGGAGTAGGACAGCTAGGGAAAAGGGAAAAAGATGGCGGACAGCGTGGTTTGGCGACCCCCGTGAAATGGTCATTTGACCCCAAATGGGGTCCCGACCCACAGGTTGAGAACCACTGGTATAGTGTCTCCTGCTTGAGCAAGGGTTAGACATCCACAACTTCTGGAGGCAAGTTGTTCCACAAATTAATTGTTCTAACTTTGAACCAGTTCACCAGGAGATTCAGAGTTCTAGTCCTGCCTTAGGATTGAGAAATTGGTTGGGTGACTTTGGGCCAATCACTACGAAGCAGAGTTCTAGTCCCGCCTTAGGCATCAAAGCCAATTGGGTGACTTTGGGCCAGTCCCTCTCTCTCATTCCAGCCCACCTCATAGGCTGATTGTTGTGAGAAAAATAGGAGGAAAGAGTGTTAGATATGTTTGCTGCCTTGAGTTATTTATAAAAATAATAAAGGTGAGATGAAAAAAATTCTAAAAACCAATAAGGATATCCCAGTAAGATCAGATTCTCCACCCCCACCACATTTTTTTTCTCGCTCTCTTTTTGAGGCTTCCATTATTTAAAATAAGCCTGTTTTTTCCTCTTCATTAGTTCACTATTGAACTACTTATTACCTCAATGTCAAATTTGTTATTAGGATTTTATATTTTTCCTCCTTCCGGTGATATTTACAGTTTTATCTTTACGGTGCTCCGTTCTCATAAGTCTATGCCGAGAAGGACAATTTCATTTACAAGGTTTGATGAGAACACAGGAATTTTAATCACTCCAGTTTTTTCTCTATATTGGATCATTTTTCCCCGTTTTAAAAAAAAAAGCAACAAGAACAGGAAAACGGGGCTTTCCAGATTTAATGCATCACATCACAGCCAGCCATCAAAGCAGGTTGCTTACAGTTCAGTTGAAAGTCTCCCTGGATTCAACCCTTAACAACTGCTTAGCTGCAGTTGAGATGAGAAATAAGCCACCATTTTTTGCGAGACTCTTTTTTTTATATAAACTTTTCCTGACTGTTTGCTGTCTGTGTGTGTGTGAGAGAGAGAGAGACAGAGACAGAGGAAGAGAGAGGGGGGGAAGAGAGAGAGGGAGAGAGAGGAAGAGAGACAGAGAAAAAGAGGGAGAAGAGAGGGAGAAAGAGAGGGGGAGAGAGGAAGAGAAAGAGAGGGAGAGAGAGGGGGAGAGAGAGAGGGAGAGAGAAAGAGTGAAGGGGAGAGAGGAAGAAAGACAGAGAAAGGGGGAAGAGACAGAGAGAGGGGGGGAAGGAGACAGAGAAAGAGAAGGGGGAGGGAGAAAGAGAGGAAGAGAAACACACGGAGAGAGCTGAACCCATAGAAAAGCTGAATGTCTTCAGCACAATTTTGCTGAATGCTCCCAAGTGTCCTCCACCTCATTTGTCCGCTAATCTGATGACTTTTCTAGGCCCAAGGTCCAAACGTCCACTAGCAAACCAGAACTTTCAGTTCCCCTGCAAAAGAATAGCAGTGGGGTCAGAGCAAAAATTACATGTGCTTCTTTCTCGAGACATTTAATTGTAATTGCTTGATTTCCAGCCCATCAATTCAATAAAAGATAATCTCTGGAAAAATCTTGGGGTCCACACCCAAGACTTTGTGTACACACCCAAGTATCAAGGAGTCCAGTGTTCTTTTCGTGACCACCATTGTTCTCCCTCACATGCACACATACAACACACGCAAATGCACATGCAAAGTTCCAGAATCATATTAAAACCTGGGACTTGTAGAAGATGCAAAATGGAGCACCATGAGAAGTAACACGCTATTTCTTCTTCCTCATTCATTCATTCAGACTTTTCCTTCTGTCCTACACCTCTGTTATTTCCTAATGTGCTTCCCTTCCAAATTCTAACTAGGTCTACTCCAGTGTAGTTTTTCAAGCTCCAAATGTTGGCTTAATGCTTGAAGCTAGCTGGATGTTGACTTATATTGTTAAAAAAAGAGAGAGAGGGAAATTTCTTTCAATTAATTATCCTAGATTTAATCAAAAACAGTGTTTCTCTACCTGGGCAATTGAAAGGTGTGTGGACTTCAACTCCCAGAATTCCCCAGCCAGCAAAATTCCTCTTGTGTCTACCTTTGACCTATAATTCTGTCATCAATTTTCATCCCTGGTTTTATCTTGATTTTGCCTGCCCTTGGTCTGTTTTGGGGCCATTACCACCACTACCATCTCCCCCTCCTCCTCCTCCTCCCCCCCCTCCTCCTCCACTTCCTATTCTTCTTTCCAATTCTTCTTTTTTCCAGAGGTGGAACCCTAGCCTTTTAAAATAATAATAATTTACTTGGAACAGCTTACATCCTGCAACGATACCATTAATACCAGCAAACCACAATATCTGCCTATCCCAGGTCTTTGGGAAGGACTGGATAAGCGGACAAAAATACCAAATCCAGCTTGAACATCTGGCTGACTGTGCAAGCCACCATAATAATAATCCCATGTGGCTGTAGATTTCAAACAGACAAGCACCTGCTACGGATTTAACAACTGTTGACAAGGAAGACAAAAAAAGACTGGATAGTGGATATAGCAGTAGCTGGAGACAATAGAAGAGAAGAGAAAGAATTGGACAAAATCACAAAATACAAAGACCTGCAAACAGAAGTAGAACCACCATGGAAAAAGAAAGCAAAGATAGTACCCATGGTAATAGGGTCTAAGATGCAATCCCAAAACATCTGGAGCACCATTTGAACCCTATCAGCAATGACAAAATCCCCATCAGCCAATTGCAAAAGGCAGTTTTACTTGGAACAGTTTCCATCATGTGACAGTATCTATAACACCATCAAACATCAACATCTGCCCATCCCAGATCCTTGGGAAGGACTGGAATAGCTGGATAAAAAGTGACAAATCCAGTCTAAACATCTGGCCGACTGCATGACAGAATAACAGAAAAACAGCTGGAAGGGACCTTGGAGGTCTTCTGATCCAACCCTCTACTCAAGCAGGAGACTCTACACCATGGGTGTCAAACTCGATCACGTCACGTGATGTATCATGACGTATCATGATGTTTTTTGCCTTTGTGGAGCCAGGATGGGTATGGCCTGTGCATGATGCATCTGGCTCACGGGCCGCCAGTTTGACACAGACAAATGGTTGTCCAAGTCTTCTTAAAAACCTCCAGTATCGAAGCACCCACAACTTCTATAGGCAAGCCACTCCACTGATTAATTATTCTCACTGTCAGGAAATGTCTAGTTCTGTTGGTTCTCTCTTTGATTAGTTTTCATCTATTGCTTCTCATCATAGAACATCCGAGTTGGAAGAGATCTTGGAGGTCTTCTGGTCCAACCCCCTGCTCAGGCAGGAAACCCTATACGAGTCCAGACAGGTGGCTGTCCAATTTCTTCTTAAAAACTTCCAGTGATGGAGCACCCACAACTTCTGAAGGCAAGCCGTTCCACTGGTTGATTGTTCTCCTTTCAGGAAATTTATCCTTAGCTGTAGGTTGGATCACTCTTTCATTAGTTTCCATCCCTTAAGATGCTTTGGAGAATAGGTTGATCCACCTCTTTTGGTGTGATGAACTATAATCCCATCTCATTAATAAACACATCCATGCTGATGGATGTTCTGGAGGAACATAATCCCTGTTGGCCTTGCCAAGCAAAACTCTTGAATGAAAGTCACCATGTTCCTCAAATGGAAGAAACCCAAGGATTCTCCATTCCATTAAACCAGAGGTCCCCAACCTTTTGGGCACCAGGGACCAGTTCCATGGAGAAAGGTTTTTCCATGGACTGGAGAGTGCGTGGTTTTGTGTGCTGCCTGCATCCCACGGATGGAGCTTTGCTTGTTTGTGCAGACCAGTTACTGGCATGCCATGGCCCGGTACCAGTTCATGGACCGGGGGTTGGAGACCCCTGTATTAAACCAAAGGTGGGGAACCAGGGCTGCTTTATGACTAACGGACTTCAATTCCCAGAATTCCTGAGCCAGCATGGCTGGCTCAGGAATTCTGGGAATTGAAGTCCACTAGTCATAAAACAGCCCTGGTTCCCCACCCCTGCATTAAACCATCATGCCACACACTCCATGTGCATGCATGTGTGCATCTCAGGGGCCTCAATTTCACACGTGCTTACTCCTGTGTCTGCCTCCACATAAAAGGATTAAGGAGAGAGGAGGCGCGCAGGAAATGGGCTGTTGGACATCTTGTTAAATGGCCTGTCAAGGGTTTCTTACAGGATTCGTTTAAACTCTATTTCATTCTACATAGAGGGCATGCCATTACCAAAAAGATGGCAGATAAGGTTTTTCCTCACAGTCGTACTGGGAGCCAAGTATCAATTTAAGAAATAAAATAAATAAATAAACCCAGTGGAGCCTGGGCTAGTGATAAGGCGGCTTTTATGACATGCTTGCCCACATCCAGTCTGAAGGAGAAGGATGAATATCTAAGACTGGAAAGGACTTATTACCTCAGACGCAGAAACAGCTAAGAAACAGAAGCAGAAAAATCTCTCCAAACACCTCAGACTTCAGTGATGAGGGACAGGCCTCTGTTATTTTATTTTATTTTATTTTTTTATTAAAAGTTTTACAAATTTAATACAATATAAACCCCTCCCACCCCTTTTCCCCCTCCCCCACTTCCCAGAGCTGATTACAGGGTAACAAATAAACAAACATAATCTAACTAACATTAACCAACTATACTATCAATCAAAACCATAACACACTTTGACTCCTTTTCAAAACAAGTGTTAACAAATTATAAACTAAAATAATGATATAATAATAATTTTATTTATTATTGTATTGTTTAAATTTTAGATTTTGGATTTTAGAAATTTGTTAGTAGTTCTCAACTTATAAGAGTTCATTTAATAACCGTTTAAAGTTACAACGGCACAGAAAAAAGTGACTCAGGGCCATTTTTCACACTTATGACCATTGCCCCATCCCCAGGGTCATGTGATCAAACTTCAGAGGCTTGGCAAATGGTTCATATTTATGACGGTTGCAGAATCCCAGGGCTACCTGATCCCCTTTTGCGACCATCTGACAGGCAAAGTCAATGGGGAAGCCAGATTCGCTTAACAATTGTGTTATTAACCCTAAGCATCCAGTTTTGCTCACCACGATGTAAAAAAGATGTTGAGACTCTAGAAAGAGCACAGAGAAGAGCAACAAAGAGGATTAGGAGACTGGAGGCTAAAGCATATAAGGAACGGTTGCTGGAATTGGGTATGTCTAGTTTAACGAAGGACGCGGGGGGACATGATAGCAGTCTTCCAGTATCTCAGGGGCTGCCCCAAAGAAGAGGGAGTCAAGCTATTCTCCAAAGCGCCTGAAGGCAGGACAAGAAGCAACAGGTGGAAACTAATCAAGGAGAGAAGCAACCTGGAACTAAGGAGAAACTTCCTGACAGTGAGAACAATTAACCAGTGGAACAACTTGCCTCCAGAAGCGGTGAATGCTCCAACACTGGAGGTTTTGAAGAAGAGACTGGACAGTCATTTGTCTGAAATGGTATAGGGTTTCCTGCCTGAGCAGGGGGTTGGACTAGGTGACTTCCAAGGTCCCTTCCAACTTTATTATTATTGTTGTTGTTGTTGTTGTTGTTGTTACCCTAACCCTAACCCTAACTTGCAACAGTTCATTTAGTGGCCATTCAAAGTTACAATGACACTGAAAAAGGTGATGTATGACCGTTGTTCACACTTAGCAATGTTGCAGCATCCCCGCAGTGACATGATCAAAATTTAGATGCTTGACAACTCATATTTATGACGGTTGCAGTGTCCCGGCGTCTTGTGATGTCCATTTGGGACCTTCTGACAAGCAAAGTCAATGGGAAAGCCAGATTCACTTAACAACCGTGTTATTAATTTAACAACTGCAGCAATTCACTTAATGACTGTGGTGAGAAAGGTTGTAAAATGAGGCAAAGCTCACTTAACAATGTGTCCCTTAACAACTAGTTTTGGGCTCAATTATGGTTGTAAGCTGGGGATTGCCTGTGACATCTTTGTTCATTGCAATTTCTGGTTTTTTTCCTCCAAACCCAGATAGAAATGAAGATAGTTATTATTATTTTATTTTTTTTCTTCTTTACCTCTTTTCTTCCGTGGAGCTGGCAAAAGTATTTTTCGGCTCCGAATGCCTTCTTGAATTCCTGGAAGCGTCTGCTTAAGGGGAAGAGATGGTATTCAAGTCAAGTTCATAAGTAATGCAGTTCCAGCTCAGGTCATTTCCGATCAGTCAGAACCATTTTAAATACACTGATGGAAGAGGGGAGGGCTTGGAAACCCATGCTATGAACATCCAAATTAAAAGCTAAATAGGATGTAGCTTTTGGTTTGGCGGCATCTTCATATGTCAAGACTCATTACCTTCATATGTCAACACACCGGCTTCGGTAGCTCTTTTTTCCTTCAAGAATCCGGGGGAAAAAATCCAGGCAGTTTTCTGCATCGACCACTTAGCAAATGGCTGCCAGACTTTCTCCTTCTCTCCTTTTCTATTTTTTTTTTCCATCTTTACCTTCGCTGCCAGCCCACTCCCCAAAATTTCTGTTGTTCTGTAAAAAAAGGGAAGACAATTTCCCAATTAATTCATGCAGAGCCTCCCTGAACAAAGGCAGGTTGTGGGGGTCTTTCCCTGGATTGAAGTAGCCATTGACAAAATGGCTGTCATTGTGTCAAGAACATTGCAGGCCTATTGCCTACTTTGGAAGAATGGATACTTAATGTGTCCAATTTAGCAGACATGGCGAAAATCTCTGCCTATTTGAAGGATCATTCACAAGAAAAATATATTATGGTTTGGAGAAGATGGATTGATTACATTCAGAAGAAATATGAGATTGAAAAGTATTATCTTGCTTTTGAGTAGATTTTAGATAATTATTATTAGTTTTAATTATTTTATTATTTTTGACTTAATTTGTTAATATTTGTTGGGAGAAGGAGTTAAAGTGTGTTATGGTTTTGATTGATAGTATAGTTGATTAATGTTAGTTAGATTATGTTTGTTTACTTTATTTTTTATCCTGTAATCAGCTCTGGGAAGTGGGGGAGGGGGGAAGGGGTGGGGGGGTTTATATTGTAATAAATTTATAAAACTTTTAAATAAATAAATAAATAAATAACATTGCAGGCCATCTTCATCTTATGACCACAATTAAGAACCAATGTTGGGAAGCGAAGTGGTTGTTCACCTAATCTTATGACCTTTTTTTTGCCATAGTTGTTAAGTGAATCACTGCAGTTGTTGAGTAAGTTGTGTGTCATTAAGCGAATCTGCTTCCCCCATTGACTGTGCTTCTTTGAAGTCAGTTAGGAAGCTTGCAAATGGTGATCACATGACCCCGGGACACTTCAACTGTCATAAATACATGCCAGTTGCCAAGGGGCCAAATTCTGAACATGTGACTATAAGGGTGCTGCCGCAGTCATAACTGCAAAGATCAGTCATAAGTCCCTTTTTATAATGCTGTTGTAAATTCAAACAGTTGCTAAGTGAACGGTGGTTATTCGAGAACCACCTGTGTGGAACTTTCTCTTTCACGTATACGGGATCTTCAGATGAGAGAATGGTGAGCAGGATGGGAAAGACACCAAGTATATTTCTCTGCCATCAGTGAGGTCAAAACAGTCAAGATGGCAGGCACAATGGTGCGGTCAAAGTTTTGCCTATTTGCTGTTTGTGATGACCATATTCTATAGACCAGTGGTTCTCAACCTATGGGTCGGGACCCCATTTGGGGTCGAACGACCATTTCACAGGGGTCGCCAAACAACGCAGTCCGCCATTTTTCCCCCCTTTTCCTGAGCTGTGCTACTCCCTTTTATTCTATTGGCTTTTGAAAGGGGGGGTTATATTGTAATACATTTTTTAAAACTTTTAATAAAAAAATAATAATAATTTCCTTGCTCAGTTTGTGCTTTGCCTCTAGCAGCAAAATCCCAGCTATGTCCTCGAGTTACGGCATGCTTGTGAGGATAGTTCCTTCGGTTTATCTTCCTTAAGAGTCTCTGCCCTTCCCTTCAGAGTGTTTTCAGCTGGGGAAAAATAAAAGAAGAATCATGTTGACAGAGGAGAGAGATGTCGGAGGGGAGAAACAGCCGTTTGTTTTCCAGATAAACAGGGTGATTGGTGACACTTTCTGGATATGTATAAGGTGGTGAATAATTTCCTTCAAGAGGGCTCTGCATCCTTTGTGAATTCCCTGAATCCTTCATACTAGTGAAAATGTCTTTTGGATCATTAATTGCAGTTTGCCAGGGGTTGGAACCCCTGTTTCCCTTTTTTGTTTTTATTATTTTATGCTATTTTATTATCTGAGTTCAGAACAAGTTCTCCTAGGCTTATGCACTCCTTTGTTCTTTCGGAGCTGGGAGTCCATTTGCATTATAAATCAGCTTGTTCAAAAGTAATTCTGAGCAAATCATTAGGGAAGCATGCTGTACGCTTTGCTCTAAAACAAACCCACTGCATAATTTGTGGAGATTCGGTCGTGCAGGCTCTTCCCTGTAGCAATGATGTGCCTAAGGATACAACAAGGGGAGGGATCCTTGCTACAGCTTGTAAGAGAGCCAGATTCAAGTTAACTGTGCTAGGAAAGGGCATGGCATTGAACCAACCAGCCACTTAAGCAAGTTTGCTTGGTGAGTTGACTTGGTCTAATGGAGAGAAACAGAAGGGGTGATATGATAGCAGTCTTCCAGTATTTGAAGATCTCTCACAGAAAAAAGCCGGTCAACCTATTCTCCAAAGCACTTGAGGGCAGGGCAAGAAATAATAGATGGAAGCTTATCAGAGGGAAATCCAACATAGAACTGAGGAGAAATTTCCTGTCAGTGACCAACAATTAACCAGTGGAACAACCTGCCTCCAGAAGTGGTGAATGCTCCAGCACTGGAAGACCTCCAAGGTCCCTTCCAATCCTATTAATCTTATTATTCTATGTTTTGTGGTTTCTGTAACTGGTTTGGCTTCACACGAGAGGCTTACGCAGATCAATTTAAGACCATTTAAAGTCATTTTAAGTTTGAATCGCTGCACTCTCTAAACGTGGTTGTTTTCCTACAGACATTTCATTATCAAACTAGGTAATATCATCAGTGTTACAAGGAAATGGGGTTTGCTTTCATTCTATATACCAGTGGCTTGTCCTATCAGTGTTGGTGGAAGTGCTCTCAGTAGCTGCTTGATTAGGCTGTTGTTTACTGTTTGTTTGTCTGAGTTGGTAGTTTGTTGACATGGGTATTATTTACTTCTCAATTGTTGATGTCTAGAGTTAATATCTAAGTATTAATCTTCGCTCATCTTGGCAAGGAGGCATTTCAGTCATTTTGTTTCCTTTTCAGCTTTTTCATTGTCTTTTTTGAATGGTATGTAGACATTGTTTATCTCTACATACCTGCTGATGCCTGATTTGTCTGAGTGCCAGGCTTCCAGGAATTCTGTAGCATTTTGAGGACTTAGCAGTGAACAACAGCCTGTGGGGTCCTTGGTGTTCTCTGAGCTTGATTGCTTTCTTGCAGACGTTTCATTACCAAACTGATGCATTGATGATGTTACCTAGTTTGATAATGAAATGTCTGCAAGAAGACAATCAAGCTCAGAGACCCCACAGTTCAACCTGAGCTATAAATATTCTCTTCTATAGTGGTACCTTGGTACTCAACTGCTTTGAAACTCATCTAATCTGCTACTCAACACATTTTGCCGAAAGAAAGGGTGACACATTAATCACAAGGTAACTCTTTGCCCTGTGCACATCCACTTACAGTCTTATCTTAGCTTCTGTGGTCATTTTGTGTGTTTTTGCACTTTTCCTCCTCATCAGTACAGGTAAAGTGTAGTTTTTATTTTATTTAAATCTAAATATTTATTAATGTTTAAGTTTATTTCTCACGTAAAGTAATGATATATAACCCTATCTTTTTACATATTGCCTTAAACATGTGCATTGTCAATGGTTTGGGAACTCTTTAAATTCATTTACATTATTCTTTTATGGGAAAAAATTGTTTGGTACTCATTGTTTTGGTACTCATTGTGCCTCGTGGATTAACAATTAACAATGAGTACCAAGGTGCCACTGTATAAGGACATGTCAATAGAGATTCTCAGTCATCCAGGTCATGGTTGTCCCAAAGATTATTTTTTTAAGAGGCAACTGGACTTCTTGGTGTGTGTTTTTTTGTTTTTTGAAGACATTTTGCTTCTCATCCAAGAAGCTTCTTCAGCTCTGACTGCATGGTGGGGAATGGGAGGATTTATACTCTTTGCAGACAGCTGGTCATTTGCCTTCTTTTAAAGAGTCATTGAGGCCACCTGGAGGCTTATCTCTATCCTCAGGGTCACCTGAGTTGTGCAAATGGGTGTGGGGCCTTCTTTGAATTGCTGAAAGGACTGTGTTGTAGACCAGTGATGGCGAACCTTTTAGAGACTGAGTGCCCAAACTGCAACCCAAAACCCATTTATGCATCATCGGGTGCCAGGTGGGTGTGGCCCATTGGGTGGGTGTGGCCCATTGGGTGGGCGTGGCTGCGATGGTAATGGCAGACTGGGTGGGACTAAAAAGTTCAATTAATCAATTCCAACTTTGCAAGATCTTTTTTTTCGATTGATTGAACCTTTTTTTTTTTTTTTGCACACAGCGGCAGAGGCCTAAAGCGAAGAGGTTTTATAAAACTCATCTGAAGGCCTAGGACTGGGGCGATGGCGCGCGTGTCCACACAGAGGGCTCTGCGTGCCGCCTCTGGCACCCGTGCCATAGGTTCGTCACTACTGTTGTAGACTGGAGATGGATGATGTCGTATCCCTCCCCCTCTGTTGAGAGAGGGCTGTTCAATTTTGACACAGGTGGCCTCTTTGACCCTCCCCCTTTCAAACCAGCGGTCCTCTCTGTCCAAAATGTGGACGTTGCTGTCTTCAAAAGAGTGGCCTGTGTCTTTTAAATGCTGGTGGGCTACTGAATCTAGTCCTGATGGGTTTGTTCTCCTATGTTGTGCCGCACGTTTACGAAATGTTTGTTTTGTTTCCCCAATGTATGGCTCACTGCATTGTACTGCATATACCACGTTGCTCAGTGTATAAGGACATGTTCCCCTGCAGCTTTTCAACCAAGAACCAGACCAATAGGCTATACCACTGTTTTTCAACCTTGGCAATCTGAAGCCGTGTGGACTTCAACTCCCAGAATTCCCCAGCCAGTCATGGGGAGTTGAAGTCCACAGGGCTTCAAGTGGGCAAAGGTTGAGAAACCCTGGTTACACAGACCCTTTTCTGCTCTCAGTCCTCATGAACGCAAGCCACGGACCCGCACGTTTTTTTTTTCTTCAACCTCCACAATTCTTAGACCCTAACAAAACTAAGGCAGCTCGACGCAGCCAAGGGCTGTAACTCAGTTTAAATGAGTCTTATCGCTCCCGCGCCTAAAACCCTTGAAATATGCTGCAACGCGGAAACTTAATGAGTATCAAGGAAAGTCCTGAGAGAGCCATAATATTCTCCATGTGTACAAATCACTGTTTAGGAGATCTTTGGGCATGAAAAGGTCTCTTTCATCTCCATCAGTACACCATATTAGATGGGCAAAGAATACTGCGTATATATATATACACACACGTACAGACGCACCCGGTTCTATTTCATCCTTTCCTGGGGGTAGGATGCACCTTGACTGTAAATATAAGAGGCAGGAGAAGGGTTTACAGGCTCCCCAATCTCTTAAATAACTTCCTTAAAATTTTGTTTTTATTACAGAGCCCATCAGAGGGTACGCGAAACTGGTTGCTCTCTAGGAAGAAATCTCTTACCATGGAGGGAAAGACAAGGCCTTCTTAGGCCTTAATCGCTGAGAGATTTGTTTACACAATACAGAATAACAGAGTTGGAAGGAACCTTAGTGGTCCTCCAGTCCAACCCCTTGTTGAAGCAGGAGGCTTTACACTATTCCAGACAAATAACTGTCCCATATCTCCTTAAAAACCTCCAGTTATGGAACACCCACAACTTCTGGAGGCAGGTTGTTCCACTGATTAATTGTTCTGTCAGGAAATGTCTCCTTAGTTCTAGGTTGTTTCTCTCGTTGATTAGTTTCCATCCATTGTTTCTTGTCCTGCCTTCGGGTGCTTTGGAAAATAAGTTGACCCCTTCTTCTTTGTGGTAGCCTCCCAAATATTGGAACACTGCTATCATGTCACTCCAAGTCCTTCTTTTCACTAGACTAGACACACCTAATTTCTGCAACTGTTTTTCATATGTTTTAGCCTCCAGCCCTCTAATCATCTTTGTTGTTTTTTCTAGAAGTCTCAACATCTTTTTTATATCATGGGGACCAAAACTGGATGCCTTATTCCAAGTGTGGTCTTACGAAGGCTTTATAAAGCGGTATTACCTTCACGTGACCTTGATTTCCAGAACTATCATAAGAAGCTGACATTACTCCCAAATAGGTGGGTGGGTAACAGGGAAGAAGTCCAGAGCAAATTATTGTTTCTTGTTGTGATCTTCTAAGTGTCTAAAGCCAATGAGAAAAATTGTCTGACTTGGGAATAAATCAAAAGATCTCTGTCAAGAGCCGAGGTGGCGCAGCAGTTAGAGTGCAGTACTGCAGGCCACTTTAGCTGACTGTTCAGCAGGTTAGCGGTTCAAATCTCACCGGCTCAAGGTTGACTCAGCCTTCCATCCTTCCGGGGTAGGTAAAATGAGGACCCAGATTGTTGGGGGCAATGTAAATATATATATACACATTGCTTACTGGTGTACACCGCTTAGAGAGTGCTGCACTTAAAGTGGTATATAAGTCTCATAAAATAAATAAATAAATTGAAACATTCTCTGGAAGGAGAGATGGCTTGCTCTCCACTTTGCAGATACAGGAAATCCTCGATTTACGACCATCCATTTAGCGACTGTTCAAAGTTACAATGGCACGGGGAAAAGGGACTTATGACCATTTTTCAGACTTACGACTGTTGCAGCATCTTCATGGTCACATGATCAAAATTCATACACTTAGCAACTGGTTCATCTTTATGATGGTCACAGTGTCCCGGGGTCATGTGATCCTCTATTGTGACCTTCTGACAAGCAAAGTCAACGGGGAAGCCAGATTCACTTAACAACCGTGTGACTAACTTAACAACCGCAGTGATTCCCTTAACAACTGTGGCAAGAATAGTTGTAAAATGGAGCAACACTCACTTAACAAATGTCTCACTTAGCAACATACATTTTGGGCTCAATTGTGGTCGTAGGTTGAGGACTACCTGCATGTACAACTGTTGCAGCATCCCAGGGTCATGTGATCACCATTTGTGACCCTCCCAGCTGGGCTTCCAACAAGCAAAGTCAATGGGGGGGGGAAGCTAGATTTGCTTAATGACCGCATGGTTCACTTAACAACTGAAGCGATTCACTTAACAGAGGCAGCAAAAAAGGCTGTAAAGTCAGGTGTAACTCATTTAACAACTGCCTTGCTCAACAACGGAGATTGTGGTCCCAATGTGGGTTCTAAATCAAAGATAACTTGTATAAATCCAAATTTGATCTTCAGATTAAAATTCACAAGAAAAGGGGAAAAACGATTCTGCCTGGATTCAGTGTGCTGAGGCTTCAAGGGAGAAAAACAGCTGCAAAGGGCATCTTTTGGCAAGGTGCATAGGAAAAAAAAAATATGCAAGGCTCAATGCAAGGCAAGCATAAGAGCTGAGTGAAATGTTATTTACTGGATGGATGGATGGATGAATGGCCCATATAAATTATGAAAGTGAACTTGGGCTCAGAGTCAAATGAAGGAAGCTGTTTCCCATCACCCCCTTGAACCTCCTAAAATGCATAGCCTGGCAGGATGGTACACTTCTTAAGGAAGGCACGGCTGGCAATCCCCCATCTTTTTGAATTTTCTGAGAGTCCATATGGGGCCCCTCAGCAATTTGGTAAATAAAGAGGAAGCTAGTATAGAGAAAGGTTTCCCAACCTTGGGAATTTTGAAGATGATGATGATGATGATGATAACAACAACAACAACAACAACAACAACAACAATAATAGGTAGACAAAAATGCCAAATCCAGTCTGAACATCTGGCTGATTGTGCGATGATCAATAATAATAATAATGTTGGAAGGGATCTTGGAGGTCATCTAGTCCAACCCCCTGCTCAGGAAGGAAACCTTAATGTGGCAAACCTTTTAGAGACCGAGTGCCCAAACTGCAACCCAAAACTCACTTATTTATCGCTGGGTGCCAGGTGGGTGTGGCCCACTGGGTGGGCGTGCCTGTGGTGGTCATGGCAGACTGGGTGGGTGTGGCCAAGGTGGGCATGGTCACCTCTATGTTGCTCGTGGGGAGGGATGCCTGTGGGGGCCGGGCAGGGTTGGGGGAGATCCAGGGGGTCTCTGGCAGGTGGGGCGGTGGGCAGGAGCTTGTCATGCGGGGTGAGGCGAGGCGAGGCAGGGCGGGAGTGCCATTGTCACAGGGCAAGGTGAGGCAGGAGCCGGGGCAGCTGCTGCCTGACACCATCGGCCCCTGCACACAAAGGTCAGCAAGCGCATGGGTGCTGGGATGCATCCAGCCATGTGGGACCTCAGCGAGTTAGTGGGCAGCTGATTGAAGAGGGACGGTTGCCATCTCCGGGGCATGGCATGTGTGTCATAGATTCGCCACCACTGCCTTATACCATTTCAGACAAATGGCTGTCCAGTCTCTTCTTAAAAACTTCCAGTGTTGGAGCATTCACAGCTTCTGGAGGCAGGTTGTTCCACTGATTAATTGTCCTCACTGTCAGGAAGTTTCTCCTTAGTTCTAGGTTGCTTCTCTCCTTGATTAGTTTCCATCCATTGCTTCTTGTCCTGCCTTCAGGCGCTTTGGAGAATAGCTTGACTCCCTCTTCTTTGGGGCAGTCCCTGAGATATTGGAACACAGCTATTATGTCCCCCCTCGTCCTTCTCTTCATTAAACTAGACATTCCCAATTCCAGCAATCGTTCCTTATATGTTTTAGCCTCCAGTCCTCTAATCATCTTCGTTACTCTTCTTTGTACTCTTCCTAGAGTCTGAACATCTTTTGTACATTGTGGTGACCAAAACTGGATGCAGTATGGACATATCCCTCCTCCTCTGTTGAGAGACCATTATTCTTCATTTGGTCTTTCTTGTAGGCCAGTTTGGTCTCTCCAGTAGTCAGTAAGCCTTCCTGATATACTAATTTCAATGCATTTTCATCATTGTTCTTCAGATATTCTTCCAAAGCCATTTTTTCTTCTTCAACCATCTGATGTACTTGTAGCATTCCACGCCCACCTATTTGCCTTGGTAGATAAAGTCTGTCAATGTCACTGCATGGATGAAGGGCATGATTCATTGTCATTATTTTTCTGGTCTTCCTATCCATTGCTTTTAGTTCTGCTTGAGTCCAGTCCACTATTCCAGCTGTGTTGTTGTTGTTGTTGTTGTTGTTGTTATCATTATCATCATCATCATCCAAAGTCACTTTTTTCAGTCCATTGGGGAAACAAAACAACCACTTCACAAACGCATGACACAACATAGGAGAACAAACCCATCAGGACATGATTCAGCAATCCATCTGTATTTAAAAGACAAAGGCCGCTTTTTTGAAGATAGCAAAGTCCACATTTTGGACAGAGAGGACCACTGGTTTGAAAGACGGGTCAAAGAGGCCATCTAGGTCAAAACTCAACAGCCCTATCTCAAAAGAGGGGGAGGGACACGACATCGTCTATCTCCAGTCTACAACACGGTCCTTTCAGCAGTTCCAGGAAGGCTTCACACCCATTTGCACCACTCAGGTGACCCTGAAGACACAGATAAGCCTCCAAGTGGCCTCAACGACCCTCTAAAAGAATGCAAATGACCAGCTGTCTGCAAGGAGTATAAATCCTTCCATTCCCCACCATCTGGTCAGAACTGAAAAAGCTTCTTGGAGGAGAAGCGAAACGCCTTCAAGGAAAAACAAAGAGTCCAGTTGCCTCTTGAAAAAGCATCTTTGGGATCCCGCTGAGATGGAGATCGTAATGGCAAGGGGGGGGGGTGAGATGGAAGGACACTTTCTTCTACACTTTTTCTCCTCTAAATATGGAGGGGGGCCCGCTCTCCCCATTGTGAGCCTCTGCCGTTGTTCTTGGTTTTCCTTTTCTACTGTGACCAATTAAACAAAAGGCGGTGAAATAGCACTTTATTAGAGATGGCCTGTAGCAGATTCTCGCTGCTATAAATTTCCTTCAGACTCACTGGGGGAAAGAGGGATGGGTGGAGGTGGAGAAATTAGCCGGTTAACTAGCGGATGGCAGAAGGGACGCAGCCTGGCATTGCCCGTGGGGCGGCTGTCCAGCCTTTTTCCAGAACAACTGCTGCCTTTCGTCATCAAGGCAGTCAATTATGGTGCCTAGTGCAGTGCATGCCAATTGGGAAAATAAAAAGCCACCAATGGGACCTTCGTCTGCTGAAACAGGGGGACTGTCTTTCATTTCCAGAATAACAGAGCTGGAAGGGGCCTTGGAGGTCTTCTAGTCCAACCCCCTGTTCAAGCAGGAGACCTAATGCCATTTCAGATAGGGGGCTGTCCAAATCTTTTCTTAAAAACCTCCAGAGCTGGAGCACCCACAACTTCTGGTGGCAAACTGTTCCACTGGTTAATTGTTCTCACTGTTAGGAAGTTTCTCCTTAGTTTTAGGTTGCTTCTCTCCTTGATTCATTTCCATTCGTTGCTTCTGGTCCTGCCTTCCAGTGTTTTGGAGAATAGGTTGACTCCCTCTTCTTGGTGCAACTGCTATCATGTCCCCCCTCATCCTTCTCTTCATTAAACTAGAGACATACCCAATTCCAGCAACCGTTCTTCGTATGCTTTAGCCTCCAGTCCCCTAATCATCTTTGTTGCTCTTCTCTGCACTCTTTCCAAAGTCTCAATATTTTTGTTACAATATGGTGACTAAAGGTTTAGTATTCTAAGTGTGGTCTTACTAAGAAGAGGGTGTTGATTATAGGTAGTCCTTGACTTACAAGCATTCGTTTAATGACCGTTCAAAGTTACAATGGCACCGAAAGAAGTGACTTATGACCGTTTTTCATACTTAAGACTGTTACAGCATCCCCGTGACCACATGATCAAAATTCAGACGCTCGGCAACTGGCTCATATTTATGACGGTCCCAGTATCCCAAAGTCATGCGATCACCTTTTGCAACTTACTGACAAGCAAAGTCAATGGGGAAGCCAGACTAACTCAGCAACAAAAGTTATTAAGTGAACAACTGCAGTGAATCACTTAACAACCAGAGGGAATAAAGTCGTAAAATGGGGCAAAACTTGCTTAACCGCTGTCTCGCTTAGCTACATAAATTTTGGGCTCAGTTGTGGTTGTAAGTCAAGGAGTACCTGTAACCTGTTTTGGGGGGCGTTCAAGTCAGTCTTGATTTCCTGGTGACTTTGCCAACTGTCTCCTTCCTGTGGCCGGGAAAGGTTGAGTAGCCAAAAATCGCCCAGCTTGCTTCCCATCTAAGACAGGACTAGAAGTCACATTTCCTGGTTTCTAACTCAGTGCTTTAACCATTACACCAAACTGCCTCTCTTCTCAACATGTACATGTTTTATATTTCTAACTCGAAATTGCGTGTCCTGATTTCTTGTGCAGCTGGTCCTCGACGTACGACCCTAACTGAATTACAGTCTTAAGGGGTGGCGGCCGTTAAGTGGGTCATCACAGGACTGCCATCGATTTATGACCTTCCTTGGGGCAATCATTAAACAAATGAAGTTGTGAATCCCTTTTATCCAGTGGATTTTTTTTTTGGGCTGGAAACTAGAAATAAATTCTGGAAACTGAAGAAGAAAAAAAAAACGCCCAAATTCTGCAAATGGTTAATTAAGAAGTCTGGTTGCCAAACATACCAAATGTGATTATATGACCAACTAAGTAGCTGTCAGAACTTTGAAATCAGGTCATAACTAGCTCTGGGGAGATCTGTCATAAATTCAACCAGTCATAAAGTGACTGGTCATTAAGCGAAGACTACTACCCCACCAATGTTCTGCTTGGTTTTTTTTTTTACATTATCTATGTTCATACCCGTGTTTCCCCAAAAATAAGACCGGGTCTTATATTAACTTTTGCTCCAAAAGTTGCATTAGGGTTTATTTTCAGGGAAATACGGTACTAAATGCATCCGTCTGGCCGACAATCTTAATAACAATAACAATAAAGTTGGAAGGGACCTTGGAGGTCATCTAGTCCAACCCCCTGCTCAGGCAGGAAACCCTATACCATTTCAGACAAATGGCTATCCAGTCTCTTCTTAAAAACTTGCAGTGTTAGAGCATTCACCGCTTCTGGAGGCAGGTTGTTCCACTGGTTAATTGTTCTGACTGTCAGGAAGTTTCTCCTTAATTCTAGGTTGCTTCTCTCCTTGGTTAGTTTCCATCCGCTGCTTCTTGTCCTACCTGGGGCTTATTTTGGGGGGTGGGGCTTCTATTACAAGCATCCTGAAAAATCCTGCTGGAGCTTATTTTCCGGTTGGGTTTTATTTTGGGGGAAACACAGTATTCTTAAACAACCACCAGCAAATGCTCTTTTGAGGATGGGGATTTGCTTCCTTGCTTTGCCCTTCCCTCTGGGAGTGATCAAAGCTGATGGATGGTTTAGGAAGTGAGTTCAGGTAATCCTGGACTTACAACCACAATTGTGCCCCAAATTTCTGGGCTTAATGTTGACTTTGGGCATAGAGTAGGGAATTTTGTATTGCAGCTTTAATTCAAACAAACAAACAAACAAACACAGAGCGAGTAAGAGAGAGAGAGAAAGGGAGAAGGAGAGAGGGAGAGGGAGAGAGAGAGGGGGGGGGAGAGAGAGAGAGAGAGAGAGCATTGCTGGCTGTGGTATTCTGGGAGTTGAAGTCCACATGCCTTAAAATTGTCAAGGTTGAGAAACACTGATGTAGATTTACCTGTATAAATCTCCCGCTATCTCCTTACAGCCTGAGAAATGAGGGAGGGTCCCTATCCGACCAAAACTCTAACCAGAATTTCTGTTGCTGAGCAAAGTGGTCCTTAAGTGAGTCCCGTCTGATTTTACAACTTTTTTTTTTGCCACAATGGCAAATGAATCACTGCAGTCATTAAGTGGCTCATCGGCCATTAAGCAGATCCAGCTTCTTCCATTGACTTTGTTTGGTGGAGGCCAACTGGGAAGACTCGCAAATGGCAATCACATGAATCTGAGACGCTGCAACCGTCGTAAACACAGATAGTCCTCAACTTATGACCACAACTGAGCCCCAAAATTTCTGTTGCTCAGCGAAACATTTGTTAAGTGGATTTTGCCCCATTTCCTGACCCTTTCCTGCCACAGTTGTTAAGTGAATCACTGCAACTGTTAAGTTAGTAACGCGGTTGTTAAGTGAATCTGGTTTCCCCCTTATTGACTTTGCTTGTCAGGCAGTTGCAGAAGGATTCCAGGACACTAAAACTGTCATAAATATGAATCAGCCATTGTAACGTCAAACTGTCACTAAACGTTGTAAGTCGAGGACTATCTGTAGCACTCTACCTCTTACATAGAGTCTTCAAGGCTTCCGGCACTCTGCTTTGAAGAAGAACAAAAGACCGGTGAGGGGTGGGGGGGTGGGGGGACTTTACACGATCATTTATTACCCTTACTATTGTTTTATTACCGCATTGTTGTCTTACTACAGGTAATTAATTTCCTAAAGGCAACAAAACCACTGACTGATGGATGAGACTGATGGAATCATAGGATGGATGAAACATGAAATACGTTTGAGATAGCAGCCACCTTTTCATTTAAGCCCCGTTTTGATTTATGCCGTATAAACATTATTCTCGGACTTGGAAGGGAGGGAGATAGAGACTAGAGCTTGAAGGTAAATGAATCTCTAACTAGGAATTAATAAATTTAATGGCTTCTTGGAAAGACCGAGAGAACGTACAAGGAGTCCTTCCTTACTGAGCAACAGTAATTGGGGCTGGCGAGTCTGTCTCTCAGCAACGTAGACGTAAAGCACAATATCACATGGGCACATTGACTTCAGATGACAGCAGTTGTGGCAGTCCCAACTGTGTCAACTCTGAGAAGCAACCTAGAACTAAGGAGAAACTTCCTGACAGTTAGAACAATTAACCAGTGGAACAACCTGCCTCCAGAAGCGGTGAATGCTCCAACACTGGGAGTTTTTACGAAGAGACGGGACAGCCATTTGTCCGAAATGGTATAGGGTTTCCTGCCTAAGCAAGGGGTTGGACTAGATGAGCTCCAAGGTCCCTTCCAACTTTATTATTATTATTATTATTGTTGTTGTTAAAGAAGCTATTTTCACTTCGTTTTCGGTTGCCACATATTTGGAAAGGAAAGGCAGGAAGATCACGTGAAGTATTAATACCACTTTACAAGGCCTTGGTAAGGCCACACTTGGAATACTGCATCCAGTTTTGGTCACCACAAATGTAAAAAAGATGCTGAGACTCTAGAAAGAGTGCAGAGAAGAGCAACAAAGATGATTAGGGGACTGGAGGCTAAAACATATAAGGAACGGTTACTGGAATTGGGAATGTCTAGTTTAATGGAGAGAAGGATGAGGGGGGACATGATAGCAGAGTTCCAATATCTCAGGGGCTGCCATAAAGAAGAGGGAGTCAAGCTATTCTCCAAAGCACCAGAGGGAAGGACAAGAAGCAACGGATGGGACCTAATCAAGGAGAGAAGCAACCTAGAACTAAGGAGAAACTTCCTGACAGTTAGAACAATTAACCAATGGAACAACCTGCCTCCAGAACTGGTGAATGCTCCAACACTGGAAGTTTTTAAGAAGAAACTGGACAGCCATTTGTCTGAAATGGTGTAGGGTTCCTGCCTGAGCAGGGGGTTGGACTCGATGACCTCCAAGGTCCCTTCCAACATTATTATTATTAGCTTGAAGTTACAACAGCAGTGGAAAAAGTGACATGATTATTTTTCACATTTATGACCATTGCAGCATCCCTAGGGCACATGATCAAAATTCAGACCCTTGGTAAGTGGCTCATATTTACGACGGTCGCAGGGTCCCGGCATCATGTGATCACCATTTGCAAGCTTCTGAAAAGCAAAGTTAACAGGGAAGCCAGATTCACTTAGCAACCGTGTTACCAGCTTAACATCTGCAGTGGTTCACTTAACAACTGTAGCAAGAAAGGACGTAAAATGGGTCAAAACTCACTTAACAAATGTCTCATTCAGCAACAGAAATGTTGGGCTCAACTGTGGTCGTAGGTTGAGGACTACCTGTACATAGCCAGTGGACCCAGCTTCCGTCTTCACTGTATGCTCACAAGCTTGTCTTATGCCCTGCAAGGCTGGGGAGGGGGAGAAGACCCTGACTCAGCTAATCTTGGCCAAAGAGCTGAATGGCTGATTTCAGCAGGATAAATTCAATAAATCATGCTAACCCTCAATTAAGAACAAGCACGGCCTGGTACAGGAGAGTATTGCCCACGCTGATCCCTTTCCTCCCATTGTTCCCCCCCCCCAGCTGTGTTGGAAATAACTATAACTAACGTGGACAGAGGCATCTGCAAGAAGGGGGTCAGAAAAGTCAAAATGGCAGCCACCGCCATGCAAAGTCGCACCTGGTTTTACATTAAGGTGACCAACTTTTTTACAATGAAAAGGAGGACACAAATAAATTGAAGAAAAAAATATTGTAAATAAAAGAAACATTTTATTCATTGCAACAATAACACAGACAACTTGCACGTGCAAAGTTTGCCAGCCGGGTGTTTTGGCGCGCTCAGCAGCAATTCCCATTGGCTTTCGAAAGCCAATAGGGGGAGTAGCACAGCTCATGCAAAAGTTGGGAAAAAAAAAAAAACCCATCAAAAAAAGGTGCCAGAACGGCGTTCTGAGCATTCTATGAGGGGAAAAAAAGCCCTGCAGATTAGTCTTCAAATATCGAAAAGGAGGACATGAAGGAGGACACTTTTTGAGGGAGGACAGAACTTACAAAAGGAGGACTGTCCTCCCTAAAGGAGGACGGTTGGTCACCTTATTTACATGCATCGTGAAACATGTAAAAAGTGTGTCACCATGCATGCTGGGGCTTTGCAAGCAATCCACAATTTACAGACCTTCACAGGTCTGTAAAGTCAAGGAAATCTGAAGGAAGATGATGAGGACACTCACGGGTTCAATTCATGACCGCTTCACTTAGTGACTGAGTTGCCAGTCCCAATTGTGATCATGAAATGTGGCTTTATAACCCCCGTTCCGCTTCCCCAAGGAAGATGTCCTGTCGTGGGAGGTCAAGCCGCAGAAGGAAGATGGATCTATTATCAGCAATCTGTGAAAAGCTGGCATTGCCTAGAATGCTTAAGGAATCTACAGAATCTATCATACTTTAAGTAAAGTATAAAATGTCTGTGTTATTTTAATATGTACATATGCAGGTAGTCCTAAACCAGACATGTCAAACAACAGGCCTGGGGGCTGGATGCGGCCTGCAAAGTGATTTCATGTAGCCCGCGAAGCCATCCTGGAAACAGTGAGGGAACGGCCCCCGCTGCCTTGGCCCTGGCCCTTGCCAGCTGGGAGCCAATGTACAATTTTGTGGTGGCCATCTATGCTGAAATGCATTCAGTCTTCGCTCCACAAGGCCGTCTGGAAACAGCGAGGAACCAGCCCCTGCCGTGTTGGCCCCGCCCCCTGAGTGCATGCTGGGGAGGTGTCACCCTTTGTGAGGAATGAAGAAATGGACCATGCCTTGGCGCTTGCCCCAGTCCCACCTCCTTCTGCCAGAGACCCTCAGATCTGTCCCACTCCTGCCCAGGCCCCCACAGGCACCCTTGACGCGAATGATGTAGAGCTGGCCATGCCCATCCAGTAGGCCACACCCACTCCATTCATGCCCACCCAGTAGGCCACACCCACCCTGGCCACATCCACCCACCCCGAGGGCAACCGCAATGCTGATGCGGCCCTCAGTGAAATTGAGTTTGACATCCCTGTGCTAGACCAGGGATAGGCAACCTTGGCTCTTTTATGACTCTTGGACTTCAACTCCCAGAATTCCTGAGCCAGCCATGCTGAGGGGAAATGGAGAGGTTTCCATGCTGAGCCATGCTGGCTCAGGAATTCTGGGAGTTGAAGTCCACGAGTCATAAAAGAGCCAAGGTTGCCTACCCCTGTGCTAGACTTATGACCACAATGGAGCCCAAAATTTCTGTTGCTAAGTGAGACACTTGTTAAGTAAATTTTGCCCCATTTTACGACCTCACCTGCCATTGTTGTTAAGTGAATCGCTGCAATTGTTAAGAAAGTAACAAGGTTGTTAAGTGAATCTGGCTTCCCCCATCGACTTTGCCTATCATAGGGTCGCAAAGGATGATCACATGACCCCAGAAATGTGTGGATTATTAAACGTTTCTTACTTTGATGTCCCATTTTTGGCATTTTAGAGATTTCCTAGGCATTCCATAAAATGCCTAATTTCAGTCCCAGGGTCAAAATAACAGTATAACAGAGTTGGACGGGATCTTGGAGGTCTTCCAATCCAACCCCATGCTCAGACAAATGGTTGTCCAGTCTCTTCTTAAAAACTTCCAGTTGGATCACCCACAATTTCTGAAGGCAGCTCATTCTATTGGTTAATTGTTCTCACTGTCAGGAAATTTCTCTTTGGTTCTAGGAAAATTCTCCTTAGTTCTAGGAAAGTTCTCCTTAGTTTTAGGAAATTTCTCCTTAGTTCTAGGAAATTTCACCTTAGTTCTAGGAAAGCTCTCCTTAGTTCTAGGAAAGTTCTCCTTGGTTCTAGGAAATTTCTCCTTAGTTCTAGGAAATTTCTTCTTAGTTCTAGGAAAGCTCTCCTTGGTTCTAGGAAATTTCACCTTAGTTCTAGGAAAGTTTTCCTTGGTTCTAGGAAATTTCTCCTTGGTTCTAGGAAAGTTCTCCTTGGTTCTAGGAAATTTCTCCTTGGTTCTAGGAAAGTTCTCCTTGGTTCTAGGAAATTTCTCCTTAGTTCTAGGAAAGCTCTCCTTGGTTCTAGGAAATTTCTCCTTAGTTCTAGAAAAGTTCTCTTTGGTTCTAGGAAAGTTCTCCTTGGTTCTAGGAAAGTTCTCCTTGGTTCTAGGAAAGTTCTCCTTGGTTTTAGGAAATTTCTCCTTAGTTCTAGGAAATTTCTCCTTGGTTCTAGGAAAATTCTCTTTGGTTCTAGGAAATTTCACCTTAGTTCTAGGAAAGTTCTCCTTGGTTCTAGGAAAGTTCTCCTTAGTTTTAGGAAATTTCTCCTTAGTTCTAGGAAATTTCACCTTAGTTCTAGGAAAGCTCTCCTTAGTTCTAGGAAAGCTCTCCTTGGTTCTAGGAAATTTCACCTTAGTTCTAGGAAAGTTTTCCTTGGTTCTAGGAAATTTCTCCTTGGTTCTAGGAAAGTTCTCCTTGGTTCTAGGAAAGCTCTCCTTGGTTCTAGGAAATTTCTCCTTGGTTCTAGGAAATTTCTCCTTGGTTCTAGGAAATTTCTCCTTAGTTCTAGGAAAGTTCTCTTTGGTTCTAGGAAAGTTCTCCTTGGTTCTAGGAAAGTTCTCCTTGGTTCTAGGAAAGTTCTCCTTGGTTCTAGGAAATTTTCTTAGTTCTAGGACATATCTCCTTAGTTCTAGGTTGTTTCTCTCCTACCTTCCATCCATTGCTTCTGGTTCTGCTTTCAGATGCTTTGGAGAGTAGGCTGATCCTCCCTTCTTTATGGCAGCCTCTTAGATATTGGAAGACTGCTGTCATGTCACCCCTAGTCCTTCTTTTCATTAAACTAGACATTCCCCAATTCCAGCAATTGTTCTTCGTACGTTTTAGCCTCCAGTCCCCTAATCATCTTTGTTGGTCTTCTCTGCACTCTTTCTAAAGTCTCGACATCTTCTTTATATCACAGCGACCAAAACTGGAGGCTGTTTTGCAAAACTGCAAAACCGGGTCCATTTCTCAGCGGCTGCAGCGAACCCTCTCCAAAATCAGGGCTGCTTTGCTTGGAAGAAACAGGTGAAGCCAGGCCTTGCGCGCTCCTTCCAGTGACAGCCATAGATTATGGTTAGTGGCAGAAGGACCTTCAATGTCCAGACAAGGACAAGGTTATAAAAAGATGAAACACTGGCAGCCCTCCCTCCATTCAGCAAGCCAGACCCCAGGTGTGCAGTCGGGAGCTGTTAAATTTCATCATTAGCCATTCTTCGGTGTTATTTCCCCCCCCCCCCATTGTTCTTCTCTTGCTCTTTGTTTTTGAGCAGGAGATGCTAAGACCACCTGGGTGGGTTTCCCAAGATCTTAAAAAATCAACGCTGACCGTTTGGGTGATCCACAATTATTCACGTGTATATTTCTTTCATGGCAGGAGGAAGTCCACATCCACATTTTTCATCCCTGTGGTCCTGTGCCATCTTTGAGGAAGAGTTGGGCTGGAGGGGGAGAGGACCACGGGAGACCCCAGCCCAGCTCGGTGTTTAAGGATGAAAAATTAAGTGTCTTTAAAGCACAGTAGGCTACCGATTAAGGTGTCGCCATTTATGGCACCCGCTTCTAAGAGGCGACGGGAAGGGGGGGGGAGAGAGAGAGGGGAAAAAAAAAAAAAGACCTAGCATTTGGCTGCAATCGCTTTGCTCCAGATTGGAAGAGGTCAAAGGCCGCCACCCCTCCCGATGGGGAGGTCGACAGCTCTTGAATTAACATGTGCAAATGAGCATTTAAATGTATGCAAATTACAGCACACTCTTGGGCTAGGGTGAGCGTTGAAAGGAAGGCAGTCCGCCGCGCGAGCAAGTTGGACCAACGTTTTTTTTTTTAACTATGCTCTCTCGGCTCTTTCAACGGACGGAAAGATGAAAGAGAGTCATCCTTTTATAGGATGCACAGGAGGCAAAATGTGTTGTTTCCCCCCCCCCCCCTGCAGTTTCCAGATTGAGCCTCTTTTCAAAAAAAAAAAAGGGGGGGAGAAGAATTGGGTGGGGTTTTTTTTTTTTTTTTTGTAAAAGAGAGAGAAGAACATCGTATCTGTTCTAAAAGTCCTGGGAGCATCTGTGTTCCCTGCCCTAGGAAACTCTTGGGAGCAGATGTACAGCATGACATGATGCGGTTGTTTATAATACGATGCTGGAAATTCTCTCTCTCTCTCTCTCTCTCTCTCTCTCTCTCTCTCTCTCTCTCTGTGTGTGTGTGTGTGTGTGTGTGTGTGTATACACTTGCACATGCACGCATGTGCGTGTGTGTTTTAACCATGCCTGCTCAGTTTAGTGGAAAAGAAACTTTTAAAATGTCGTTAAGGAAAAAAAGATTTTGGCATTCCTATATTAGAATAGAATAGTGTAACAGAGTTGGAAGGGACCTTGGAGGTCTTCTAGTCCAACCCCCTACTTAAGAGGGAGACCCTATACCATTTCAGACAAATGGCTGTCCAGTCTCTTCTTAAAAACGTCCAGTATTGGAGCATTCACCACTTCTGGAGGCAGGCTGTTCCATTGGTTAATTGTTCTCACTGTCAGGAAGTTTCTCCTTAGTTCTAGGTTGTTTCTCTCCTTGATTAGTTTCCATCCGTTGCTTCTTGTCCTGCCTTCAGGTGCTTTGGAAAATAGCTTGATTCCCTCTTCAGCCCCTGAGATATTAGAACGCTGCTGTCCTGTCACTTGCTATCATATAATTTCTTTGGATAGAAAACTTTGATCCTGTGTTCCAAATTCTCTCTCTCTCACTCTCACTTTCACTCTTACTGTGTGTATGTATGTGTGTGTGTATATGCCAGTGTTTTATTGCACAATTTTTTGTCCTGTGAGTTGCGGCTTCCTTGACTTCTGATACTTCCTTTAAATATCAAGGGAAGACATAAAGAGAGAGAGAGAGGGAGGGAGGGAGGGAGGGAGGGAGGGAGGGAGAGAGGGGGGGGGAGAGAGAGTGAACTAGCCATAATGACAGCCAGGTTTGATGTAGTGATTAAAGCATCAGGCTAGAAACTGAGTAACTGTGAATTCAAGTCTGGCCTTAGCCACGAATGCCAGCTGGGTGACTTTGGACCAATCACTGTCTCTCAGCTCCTCACCTGACCTGTTTGTTGTTATGGGGAAAATAGGAGGAAGAAGGAGCATGAGATATGTTTGCAGCCTTGAACTGTTTATAAAGGGAAGGAAGGAAGGAAGGAAGGAAGGAAGGAAGGAAGGAAGGAAGGGAAGGAAGGAAGGAAGGAAGGAAGGAAGGAAGGAAGGAAGGAGAGGAAGGGAAGGCAGAAAGACAGGGAAGGAAGGAAGGAAGGAGAGGAAGGGAAGGAAGGAAGGAAGGAAGGAAGGAAGGAAGGAAGGAAGGAGAGGAAGGGAAGGCAGAAAGACAGGGAAGGAAGGAAGGAAGGAGAGGAAGGGAAGGAAGGAAGGAAGGAGAGGAAGGGAAGGCAGAAAGACAGGGAAGGAAGGAAGGGAAGAAGGAGAGGAAGGGAAGGAAGGAAGGAAGGAAGGAAGGAGAGGAAGGGAAGGCAGAAAGACAGAGAAGGAATGAAGGAGGGAGGGAGGGAGGGAAGGAAGGAAAGAGGGAGGGAAGGAAGGAAGGAAGGAAGGAAGGAAGGAAGGAAGGAAGGAAGGAAGGAGACAGTTGCCAGGTTGAGAAGTATAAACAGCCAGGAAAACTTGACTGTGATGTAAAGAGGGATAATAGAACAAACTCCATCAATGTCTTGATAATTGTGCCATGATACTGTCAGCATGAAAGCACTATCAGCTTATGAGTTTGAAAGAAATCTGACAGCAAATTCCTGAGGATGAGGCAGAAAAACAGAAGCCTTTTTCTCCACGACAGTCTGTCCATAAAGTGGACCTACAGGTTCTAACGGTTCACCAAGCACCCTCTGGCTTGCTGCTGGTTGACCTCTTCTTCCCTTTCCTTCCATTTTTCCCAACATCAGTGCCTGCTCCAGAGAGCTGGGTCTTCATATCACGTGTTTGAAGTAAGATAATCTGAGCCACAGGTGAGAATTAAGGGACTGGAGGCTTAAAACGTATAAGGAACGGTTGCTGGAATTGGGTATGTCTAGTTTAATGAAGAGAAGGACAAGGTGGGACATGATAACAGTGTTCCAGTATCTCAAGGGCTGCCCCAAAGAAGAGGGAGTCAAGCTATTCTCCAAAGCATCTGAAGGCAGGACAAGAAGCAACGGATGGAAACTCACCAAGGAGAGAAGCAACCTAGAACTAAGGAGAAATTTTCTGACAGTTAGAACAATTGACCAGTGGAACAACCTGCCTCCAGAAGTTGTGAATGCTCCAACACTGGAGGCTTTTAAGAAGAGATTGGCCAACCATTTGTCTGAAATGGGATAGGGCAGGTGTAGGCAACCTTGGCTCTTTTTTGACTTGTGGACTTCAATACCCAGAACTCCTGAACCAGCCATGCTGACTGGGAGTTGAAGTCCACAAGTCATAAAAGAGCCAAGGTTGCCTACCCCTGGTATAGGGTTTCCTGCCTGAGCAGGGGGTTGGACTAGAAGATCTCCAGGGTCCCTTCCAACTCCGTTATCCTGTTATTCATCTGACTCAGCTCTGGGTTAATTTGTTGGATGGCCATTGTTTTGTTTCCTCGGCTCTCCACAGTATTTTCAGGATTCTTCTCCAACATCAAAATTCAAATCTGTCAGTACGGATAGTCCATATTTTTTTCCGCCTGAAGCCTCCAGAAGGGCTCATGTCCTAAAATAGGTGACGAAAAGGAGATGCCACAGATCCTGGCTGCACACTCTGGCAGCCATCCCTCTTTTTCTAGGGTTGACCATCTGACCCGCGGCTTTCTAGCCTCGCTGCTGGCATTGACATGGAAATTATTGCATGACAATTAACTCCACTCACGGGTGAAGAGAGATCAGAAAGAGGAGGGGGCTGATAATTCAAGAGGGGCACCATTCCGTCCCCCTTAATTATTCCGCCTCCTCTTCTTCTTCATGCTCAGGAAGACAAATGTCGTGGTTGAGATTAGCTGCTGTGCCCCCTGACACCGCCCATCCGTTCCCCATGATGGCCAGGCTGGGGTTCAAATGGGCCTTTTTCCTGGATGCTCAGTTTCCTTCTTTGGTTCATTAGCACTTCCTTCCATAAAGCACCTTCCAGGTACAGAGGGAGTACAAACCCCAGGATTCCCAGCTGTTTGACTTCCAAGAACAAGGTGGTAATAAAAATCATGATGATGATGATGATATAATAATAATAATAATAATAATCATCATCATCATCATCTTGGAAGGGACTTTGGAGGTCATCTAGTCCAACCCCCTGCTCAGGCAGGAAACCCTATACTATTTCAAACAAATGGCTGTCCAGTCTCTTCTTAAAAACCTCCAGTGTTGGAGCATTCACCTCTTCTGGAGGCAGGTTGTTCCATTGGTTAATTGTTCTCACTGTCAGGAAGTTTCTCCTTAGTTCTAGGTTGCTTCTCTCTTTGGTTAGTTTCCACCCATTGCTTCTTCTCCTGCCTTCAGGCGCTTTGGAGAATAGCTTAACTCCCTCTTCTTTGTGGCAGCCCCTGAGATATTGGAACACTGCTATCATGGAAGGGACCTTGGAGGTCATCTAGTCCCAACCCCCTGCTCAGCCAGGAAACCCTATACCAGAGGTCCCCAACCTTTTGGGCACCAGGGATCTGTTCCATGGAGAAAGGTTTTCCCATGGACCGGAGAGTGCGTGGTTTTGTGTGCTGCCTGCATCCCATGGATAGATTTTTGCTTGTTTGTGCAGACCAATTGCTGGCATGTTGCAGCCCGGTACCAGTCCCCAGACCAGGAGTTGGGGACCCCTGCCCTATACCATTTCAGACAAATGGCTGTCCAGTCTCTTCTTAAAAACCTCTAGTATTGGAGCATTCACAGCTTCTGGAGGCAGGTTGTTCCACTGATTAATTGTCAGGAAATTAGTTCTATGTTTCCATCTGCTGCTTCTTGTCCTGCCTTCAGGTGCTCTGGAGAATAGCTTGACTGCATTTTCTTTGGGGGAGCCCCTCAAATATTGGAATGCTGCTATCATGTCCCCCCTCGTCCTTCTCTTCATTAAACTAGACATACCCAATTCCAGCAATCGTTCCTTATATGTTTTAGCTTCCAGTCCCCTAATCATCTTTGTTGCTCTTCTCTGTATTCTTTCTAGAGTCTCAACATCTTTTTTACATCGTGGTGACCAAAACTGGATGCAGTATTCCAAGTGTGGCCTTGCCAAGGCATTGTAAAGTGGTATTAATACTTCACGTGATCTTGATTCTATCCCTCTGTTAATGCAACCTAGCACTGTGTTGGCCTTTTTGGAAGCTGCAGCTCACGGCTGGCTCATATTTAAGTGATTGTCCACTAGGACTCCGAGATCCCTCTCACAGATACTACTACTGAGCAAGATACCCCCTATACTATACCTGTACATTTGGTTTTTCTTGCCTAAATGTAGAATCTTACTTTTTTCACCATTGAATTTAATTTTGTGAGATAGCAGCCAGTGTTCAAGTCTGTCCAGATCCTTTTGTATCTTAAGCCTGTCTTCTGGAGTGTTGGTTATTCCTGCCAGCTTGGTGTCGTTTGCAAATTTGATGAGTTCCCCATCTATCCCTTCGTCCAAATCGTTGATAAAGTTGTTGAAGAGTACTGGGCCCAGAACAGTCCCTGGGGCACCCCACTACACACTTCTCTCCATATAGATGCAGTTCCATTGAGGACCACTTGCTGAGGACGGCCAGTCAGCCAGCTACGGATCCATCTGGTGGTGATTCTGTCTACCCCACATTTTTCTATCTTATCAAGTAATAGATTGTGATCTACTTTATCAAATGCCTTACTGAAGTCTAAGTAAATTATGTCCACAGCATTCCTCTGGTCCTCACTGATTTTGTCACTTGGTCAAAGATTTGTCTGGCATGATCTGTTTTTGACAAACCTATGTTGGCTTTTGGTAATGACTTTGTTTGCCTGTAGGTGTTCGCTGATTCGTTGTTTGATTATCTTTTCCAGAATCTTCCCAGGTATTGAGTGCAGGCTGATAGGTCTGTAATTTCCTGGGTCCATTTTTTTTCCTCCTTTTTTGAAGATGGGAACTATATCAGCTCTTTTCCAGTCCTCTGTTAGTTCCCCAGTGCTCCAGGATCTTTGAAAGGTTAACTTTGAAAGGTTAACTGGGAATAATTAACCAGTGGAACAGCTTGCCTCCAGAAGTTGTGGGTGCTCCAACACTGAAGGGTTTTAAGAAGAGATTGGACAGCCATTAGTCTGAAATGGTATAGGGTCTCCTGTTTGAGCAGAGGGTTGGACTAGAGGACCTCCAAGGTCCCTTCCAACTATGTTATTCCAAAGCAGGAGTCTATTTTGAGGGTATCATTTGGGGATAATTAATTAATTAATTGTCAATCCTCACCGTTGTTAAGTCAAGACACCAATGCCACAGTTGTAGAGTCAATGCTGCAGGTGTAAAAAGTGAATCAATCATTCCTATGGATTTTTTTTTATTTTTTTTTTGCTGGAAATCAAACTAAAAATCCAGAAACCAATTAAAAAAAAAACATTGTAAATCGTGGTCCTGTGACTTCCGAGCAGTGCAACCAGCCATAAAAGTTCTCCAAGTGTCTGAAATACGTTCATATGACCACAGGGAGGGGTGCCTCTGTTGGAATTTTAGAACTGCATTGTAAATACCTTCTGGGGGGGGGGGCTCCATCCTAACTTCAAATGGTTGCGAAGTGACCAGTCATTAAGCAAGGATGATCTGTAAGATCTGAAAACACTCTTGCATTTATTTATTTTGGGGGGGCCCTTCCAATTCTCTCTCAATTTAATGAACAAGAAGTGATTTTAGACATTTTTCTCAAAAGAAAGGGGGGGGAAAAGTATTTCAGGTGCATTTGTGACTATAAAGTCTCCTCCTCCTCTTCCTCTTCTTCCTCTTCTTCTTCTTCTTCTTCTTCTTCTTCTTCTTCTTCTTCTTCTTCTTCTTCTTCTTCTTCTTCTTTCTCTTCCTCCTCCTCTTCTTCTTTTCCTCCTCCTCCTCCTTCTCCTCCTTCTTCTCCCTCTCCTCTTCTTTCTCTTCCTCCTCCTCCTCCTCCTCCTCCTCCTCTTCTTCTTCTTTTTCTTCTTCTTCTTCTTCTTCTTCTTCTTCTTCTTCTTCTTCTTCTTCTTCTTTCTCTTCCTCCTCTTCTTTTCCTCCTCCTCCTCCTCCTCCTCCTCCTCCTCCTCTTCCTCTTCTTCTTCTTCTTCTTCTTCTTCTTCTTCTTCTTCTTCTTCTTCTTCTTCTTCTTCTTCTTCTTCGTCTTCTTCTTCTTCTTCTTCTCCTCCTCCTCCTCCTCCTCCTCCTCCTCCTCCTCCTCCTCCTCCTCCTCCTCCTCCTCCTCCTCCTCTTCTTCTTCTTCTTCTTCTTCTTCTTCTTCTTCTTCTTCTTCTTCTTTTCTTCTTCTTCTTCTTCTTCTTCTTCTTCTTCTTCTTCTTCTTCTTCTTCTTCTTCTTCTTCTTCTTCTTCTTCTTCTTCTTCTTCTTCTTCCTCCTGAGAAAGCAGGGCCAGAGTCCATTTCTTCAACTTTAGCAAAAGGCTGCTATAATGGAAAAATGAAAGTCTATCTTCTGGAAGAAAATGAATGTGTCAGATAGAATCAAAATCTCTTCGGCTTTGAACATTGTATCTATTTAACAATAAGAGTTTCCCGTCTTCCTAAGTGTCGCCTGATTCCCCCAATACCAAAGTCTTTATGAATATCTCATGTGCTGCTTCATCATCCCCCTATCGCAGTCATGGAGAACCTATGACTCAGGTGTCAAAGCTGACATGTCACTGGAAGGATATTTTGATTCCCACAATGGATGGTTGGTTGCAAAAGTTGACGGAGTTAGCAGAGATGGCTAAACTAACTGCTTTGATTAAAGAAAAGAATATAATTAATTTTGTGCTGGCTTGGAAACCACTTTTGGACTTTGTGCTTGAGGTGGAAAAAAATGAAACTTTGATGTTGGGTTTTGCTGATTATATAGATTGTTGTTATAGAAATGGCTGGTATATATTGTTATATAAAATTAAAAGTTGAGGTTGTATGTTATTACCTTATTCTACTGTGCCAAAAGAAGTCAGCAATCAATGTTTCTGTCAATGCTGCTGACATCGGATGTTTTTGCACTGACAACAGATGGAAATGTAGCCATCTTTTCCCTTTCGCTTTTAGAGTTCGTTGATGCTGGGGGGGGGGGATGTGAATGAGAGTCCAGTTAGACACAACAACACTAAACTTAGCGTGAGAATCAAGGTTATTGAGCCCAGAGCTGATAAAGAATTGGCAGGCTGGAGAGCTGGAGAGGAAGCCCGAGCTTCAAGCTAATTGGGGAATGTGATTTATGACTGTTAATTGGAGGAGGGAATTTTGCTTTGATACTATGTGCCCAGGGGAGGGGAATTCAGTTTTTGGTTTTGATTATGTAGTACTGATATTATGCTACTCTAATAAAAGATCCTTTAAGGTAAACAATGCCTCAAAGTTCTTTGAAGAGTTTCATCTCTCGGAACCATGACAGTTTCTCTTTTTCGTTTCCCCTTTTCCCTACACTTTTTTCCTCTTCCACTTCCTCCAACCACCAAGGACCCATCAAGCATTCATATCTCTGGCTTCTTGCTCTGGTTTTCCTTGATGAGCTGACATAAGACAGGTAATGGTGTTTATGTTGCTAAGAAAAGTTTCTCTGTGGGGTCCTTGGTGCTCTCTGAGCTTGCTTGTTTTCCTGCAGACATTTCGTTACCTAACTAGGTAACATCACCAGTGTTAGAAAGGAGCAAGGTCTGCTGTCTGTTTATATACAAGTGGCTTGCCCTGCCAGAGTTGGTGGGAATTCTTGGTCGTTTCTTGATTAGGTGATTGTTTACAGTTTCGTTTTTTGTCTGAGTTGGTAGTTCCTTGATTTCCGCTTTGATGGTTTGTCTGGTGTTAATCCCTGCTTATCTGAATGCTGGCTGCTGAAGAGGATGTGTTTTGCTCTTTTGGTTTCCTTTTTTTTAGCTTATAAACAGAGACAAAGAATCACAATCATGCAAAGTATTAGTATCGCTTTATAAAACCCTAGTAAGACCACACCTGGAATACTGCAACCAATTTTGGTCACCATACTACAAAAAGATGTTGAGACTTTGGGAAAAGTCTAGAGAAGAGCAACTAAAATGATCAAAGGCCTGGAGACTAAGACATATGAAGAACGACGGCAGGACTTGAATTTGGCTAATCTAAAGAAAAGAAGAAACAGTGGCCACTTTAGCTGACTGTGTTCAGCAGGTCAGCGGTTCAAATCTCACCGGCTCAAGGTTGACTCAGCCTAACATCCTTCCGGGGTAGGTAAAATGAGGACCCAGATTGTTGGGGGCAATGTAAATATATATATACATTGCTTACTGGTGTACACCGCTTAGAGTGCTTGCACTTAAAGCAGTATATAAGTCTCATAAATAAATAAGTCTCATAAATAAATAAATATTCTATTCTATTCTATTCTATTCTATTCCTTAGAATGGTATGTAGATGTTGTACAGAGAAGAACAACAAAGATGATTAGGGGACTGGAGGCTAAAACATATAAGGAACAGTTGCTGGAACTGGGGATGACTAGTTTAATGAAGAGAAGAATGAGGAGGGACGTGATAGCAGTCTTCCAGTATCTCAGGGGCTGCCCTAAAGAAGAGGGAGTCAAGCTATTCTCCAAAGCACCTGAAGGCAGGACAAGAAGCAACAGGTGGAAACCAATCAAGAAGAGAAGCAGCCTAGAACTAAGGAGAAATTTCCTGACAGTGAGAACAATTAATCAGTGGAACGACTTGCCTCTAGAAGCGGTGAATGCTCCAACAGTGGAAGTTTTTAAGAAGAGACTGGGCAGCCATTTGTCCGAAATGGTGTAGGGCTTCCTGCCTGAGCAGGGGGTTGGACTAGATGACCTCCAAGATGTCTTCCAACATTGTTGTTGTTGTTATTCTTGTTATTATTATTATTGTTGTTGTTGTTGTTGTTGTTGTTGTTATTATCGCTGTGTGCTTGTTGATGGCTGATTTGTCTGAGTGCCAGGCTTCCAGGAATTGTCCAGCATATTTGGATTTGTCTTGATTTAGGATACTTAACAGTTTCTCCTTGTCCACCAATTCAGTCTGCTTGAGGATTTCATTTGCCCAGCTGCGCTTTTGCTCATCTTTGTAAGTTTAGTAGGAGGCCCCAAAGTTAGTAGTAATCTGAAGCCAGGAGCTCTCTTAATTTTGCAGGAGTTTGGTCACTACCTTTCTGAGAAAAACATGATGATAAATGGGGTGGGGACTTCCCCACTTTAGGCCTCCACCACCCCCCCCCCAGGTCGCTGCAGGAGATATAAGGTTTGCAGATCACTTGTCCTCCGTCTGACCTTTGAATCCCAGGGTCTGCAATTTTATGGGGCCAAAAGTGAAGACGGTTTCCACCATGTGCCTGGGGGCAGCGGGGGAGCTGAAAAATTAGACTGAATCAGGAGGAAATGAGTTTTCATTTATCTTGCGATGATGCATGAGGTTACATGAAGACAAATAGCAGTTTCAGAGTCTTCCTTTATCATTGTCAGAGCAATTAATAGGATGTGGCCTTCGTTACCATGTTGGTGCTAAAGACATGCTCCCTCTTACCATCCCACCCCAGGATGTAAATGAGAAGAGGGGGAAAAAAAAACCAGCCCAGGCATTTCCCAGATTTGCCCATGGTTAAAAGCCTGGCTAACTTGTTTCTTTTGGGAACACTGATGGATGAGCTTGATCTACTTTTTCCCAATGTAAGCCAAACTCCATGGTGGCTTTAGATTCAGTTATGGTCGTAAGTCGAGGACTCCCTGTAACACAGTTGTTAAGAGAATCCGGCTCCCCATTGACTTTGCTTGTCAGAAGTTCGCAAAAGGGGATCACATGACCCGGGGAGACTGCAACCGTCATAAATACATGCCAGTGGCCAAGTGTCCGAATTTTGATCACGTGACCGTGGGGATGCTGCAACAGTCGTAAGTGTGAATGACGATGATAAGTTGCTTTTTTCAGTGCTGTTGTAACTTCGGTCACTAAACCGATGACTGTAAGTGGAGGACAGTCTGTAGTTTCTTTCCCTTCGTTTCTTCTGTGTGTCCATTCTTTCTCCATTACTGACATTACCAAAATAGTGGCCTGTTCCACGTTCAGAAATTCAAATCACTTTTATAATCCTTCACTAATTTTCACTATTTCATCATAAACAAGGCAATTGTGCTTTTTTCAGTTTCTATTCATTTATTTGCCATTTATAAATATGTTGCCTGTCTTCTTCCCATTCTCTGTGGGAAGGCATGTGGATTTTCAGACAGACAGGCAGGCAGGCAGGCAGGCAGGCAGGCAGGCAGATAGATGATAGACAGATGATAGATGTTAGATAGATAGACAGATGATAGATGATAGATAGATAGATAGATAGACAGAGATAATAGATAGAAATAGCTTTCATTCCTTCCTGCTCTCCTTCTTTTCTTCCTTTCTTCCTTCCTTCTCCCTCCCTTCCTCCCATCCATCCATCCATCCATCCATCCATCCATCTCTTATGTAAGAATCTTGGAAGTTATACTTTAAAAGGACTGACACTAAAAATGAAAAGAGAAAGAAGATTCAGAATACTTTAGAACAGGGCTTTTCAATCAGTGGTACGGGTACCACCTGTGGTACATTGGCACCTGGCAGGTGGTACGCAACCATCCTAGAAAAGTGGTAGTGGGGAATGAGCTGAACCGGTGGCAGCACCGCACAAGCCTGAGCAAGAGATGGCTGGAGCTGCAGGGCTGTCAGGGCTCAGCAAAAGCGCCAGGATCAGCGACAGGCTCCAGCTGGAGCTCGGCGCTGATCCTGATGTTTCTGCTGAGCCCAGAAGAAGCGCCGATCAGCTGGAATGTTGCAGCATCTCCAGATTCATATTTATGATGGTCACAATGTCCCGGGGTCATGTGAAGTGACCAAAACCTGCTGCAACCACCCAGCAGACGGGGGGAAATAAAAATCAAACACCCCCCCCCACCCCAAACCCACTGCCGATCCTCAACAGAAATGCTCACAACAATGAAAACCTCGGACAGGAGGAAGAGCGCCACCAGGTGGTGCAGGCAGGTGTCTTGCTCGGCTTTGCCTTGGGGGGCACTTTTTTCAGTGCCATTGTAACTTCGAACAGTCACTAAGCTAACTGTTGTAAGTCGAAGATTGCCTGTACTTTATCTCTTTTTTCCTTTTTTTGGGGGGGGGGGTCATCAAGTTTTTGATACCTTGCTAGGCGACTGGTGGTCCTCGGATATTGTCATATCCTAAAAGTGGTACAATGGGTGAAAAGGTTGAAAAGCCCTGCTTAGAACAAAGGAGTTTAACATGTATTAGTAAACTCAACATTGGAACCCAGACAATATGTTGCTGATAAAATATTAAGGATTTGTGACTATAAAAAATTAATAAAATATTGAACAAAAAAAAAAAGATGCTGGGCTTGTTGGCTGGAAAGCTAGAAGCCCAGGTTCAAGAGCCGAGCGCTATGAGATAGGGTGAGCTCCCGTCCTCACTTCAGCTCCGCCAGCCTAGCAGTTCGAAAGCATGCAAATGCATGTAGATAAATAGGTACCACTTCAATGGGAAGATAACAGTGCTGTGTAACGTAATGCTGGCCACATGACTGCAGAATTGTCTTCAGACAGCGCTAGCTCAATGGCCTTGAAACGGAGATGGGCAGTGCCCCCTAGAGCTGAGGTTCTCCAACCTTTTGGGCACCAGGGACCGGTTTTGTGGAGAGAGATTTTTTTCGTGGACCAGAGGGTCCATGGTTTTGCGTGCTGCCTGCATCCCACGAATGGGGCTTCACTTGTTTGCATGGACCGGTTGTTGGCATGCTGCGGACCGGTGCCGGTCCACGGACCGATGCCAGTCCACGGACCGGGGGTTGGAGACCTCTGCCCTAGAGTCAGCAAGGACTAACAGAGTAAAATCCTCGGGGACTCCTGTTATCTTTCACCATTTATTTATTTATTTATGAGACTTATATACCGCTTTAAGTGCAAGCACTCTCTAAGCGGTGTACACCAGTAAGCAATGTATATATATATTTACATTGCCCCCAACAATCTGGGTCCTCATTTTACCTACCCCGGAAGGATGGAAGGCTGAGTCAACCTTGAGCCGGTGAGATTTGAACCGCTGACCTGCTGAACACAGTCAGCTAAAGTGACCTGCAGTACTGCACCACCTCGGCTCTTATGTCACTTTACAAAGGGAATCTAAGCAACTGTCTATATTTTTTTGAGTGAATCTAAAGTTTCTTTTGGTTCAGAACGTTAAAGCTACTTAAATGTGCAAAATGAATAAATAAATAAAACCAGCTTTCCATATCAGAAAGCACTCCAGGTTATACTGGTGGTCCTCGACTAACAACAGTTCATTTAGTGACCGTTCAAAGTTACAACAGGACTGAAGAAAGTGACCTATGACCATTTTTCAGAGTTATGGCCTGAGTAACATCCCTATGATCATGTGATCAAAACTCAGAGGCTTGGCAACTGACTCATATTTACGACGGTCGCAGTGACCCGGGATCATGTGATACCCCCCTTTGTGACCTTCTGACAAGTCAATGGGGAAGTCAGATTCCTTTAACAACCAGATTACTAACTTGTCAACTGCACTGAACAAATGTAGCAAGCAAGGTCGTAAAATGGGGCAAAAACTCACTTAACAACTATCTCACTTAACGACATAAATTTTGGGCTCCGTTGTGGTTGTAAATCGAGGACGACCTGCAGTGGAACACCTTACTGCCGTTGATCTGATGGTGCCAATTTTCTCCCCAGCCCAGACCATAGTTCCCTATTGGGAACTGGAAATCTGGGCGTTTTTTTGTGCCTGTGTGGTTCTTGTTTTATGTTTGGTTCCTTTCTCTCTTTTTTTCATCCTGCCTACTCTTTGCTCTTATTAAAGAAGTCGGCGCTGCAAATTTAAATACGGTTAAGTCCCTATCTCCCTTACGCAGGCCAGGAAAGACGGCGGTGATTAGGAGATTCCTATCAGCCAAGCCACCTCTGCAATGTGACGACAGGGTTCAGAGTCAAACTGCACAATCTGGACCACCTCCGGATTAAGTCTGGGTAGCCAGGATGAGGTGGGAGACAAAGGCCTCTTCCTTCGGATAAATATTCCTACTAATTAAGAGCATTTGTTTGTAAACTGCCTTTGGAACATGTGTTGGAAAGGCAGGAGCGCAAGATAGTACACAAGTCGACAAGGAATCCAATTAAAAGCATGTCAAACTATAAAATTTATCACAATGGGGAAGGCTGAGGGGAGAAGGAAAGGAATAGGGAGGACAGAGCATCGGGGACCGAAATTCAGCAGATTTCCAAATAAGGTCTTTGCGGCGGGACGAGGAGACAAATGAGGTCTTCAGCTCTGAAGCCAAAGTAGAGAAGACCTTGCTTCAGAAGGCCCTTAGTCCTCAACTTACGACCACAACTGAATCCCAAATTTCCAGGGCTAAGCGAGACAGTGATTGAGTTCTGCCCCATTTCGCAACCTTTCTCGCTGTGAATCACTGCAGCAGTTAAGTTAGTCACACGGTCGTTAAGCGAATCTGATTCCCCCCCCCATGGATTTTGCTTGCTGCAAAAGGGGATCGCATGACCCCGGGACACAGCAATCGTCATAAAGATGAGCTGGTTCCAAGCCTCCAAATTTTGATCACATGACCCTGGGGAGGTCATTAAGTGTGAAAAACAGTCCTTACGTGTGAAAAACTTTTTCAGAGCTGTTGTAACTTTGAACGAATGATTGTAAATCAAGGGCAGGCAGTAATTTGTCATTGTCTTCTAATTATTTTTTTATTTTGCAGTTTAGTCTTCAGCTCTGGAAAATAATTAATAATAATAATAATAATAATAATAATTATAATAATAATAATGCATACAAAGTCAAAATTGAGAAGACAGCAACAGACAGTAAGTGCCACCTATGCAAAGAAGCTGAAGAAACAGTGGACCACCTGGTAAGCTGCTGCAAGAAGATTGCACAGACTGACTACAAGCAGCGGCATGACAAAGTAGCAACAATGATACATTGGAAGATCTGCAAGAAATATCATTTGCCTGTAAGCAAGAATTGGTGGGACCATAAAATAGAGAAAGTCATAGAAAATGATAAAGTTAAAGTGCTCTGGGACTTCAGAATTCAAACAGACAAGCACCTGCAACATAACACACCGGACTTAACAATTGTCGATAAGAAAGACAAAAAAGTCTGGATAGTGGACGTGGCAGTGCCTGGAGACAGGAGAATAGTTGAGAAAGAACTGGAGAAGGTAACAAAATACAAAGACCTACAAATAGAACTAGAACGACTGTGGCACAGGCAAGTAAGCGTAGTACCAATAGTAATAGGCGCCTTGGGTGCAATCCCAAAGCAACTGGAGCACCACTTGGACACCATTGGCATTGACAAATTCACCATCAGTCAATTGCAGAAGGCAGCCTTACTAGGAACAGCTTCCATCCTGCAACGATATTTGTAATACCATCAAACATCCACAACTGCCTATCCCAGGTCCTTGGTAAGGACTCGATAAGCAGACAAAAATGCCAAATCCAGTCTGAACATCTGACTGACTGTGCAATGATTAACAACAACAACAACAACAACAACAGTAATAATAATAATAATAACAATAATAATAATAATAATAATAAAGTTGGAAGGGACCTTGGAGGTCTTCTCCAACCCGCTGCTCAGGCAGGAACCTCTATACCATTTCAAACAAATGGTTGTCCAGTCTTTTCTTGTTCTCCTATCCAAATGTAAAACTTGTCTGTTCCATGGCAATTGGCATGTATTTATCATGGGAGGGGGCGTGTTTAGATGATCACTATTTGTCACTTTCCCAGCTGATTTCCAATAAACAAAATCAATAGGGGAAAAACCAGATTCGCTTAACAACTGTATGATTCACTTAACAACTGCTTAACTACTCTGGCGTAAAGCTCATAATATGAGGTGCATCTCACCTGCACATTAGCACCAGTGTAAAATACCAACAGGAAACTTTTAATTTAATAATCAGGGATGTCTACAGAAATTAGTTTAAACATTCATGAAAGCCTCTTGACCACCTGTTGCAAATGTAAATGGCAGGGCTACAACTGTGCAGTTGTGGCTGTCATCTTGACTTTTTGGGGAGGGTTGCATGCTTCGTACTTTCTAAAGCTCTTTAAAACTTTCCCAAAGGCTGAAAAAACTTGGAATCACTTGTTGTGGTTGCGTTTGCTGATAACCTCCAACTTGATGACTGAATTCAGCCATTTTCCAAGTGTCTACAAGGCGCTCAACTAATCAAACTGGCCACTGTCACTTGCTTTTTTAACTGACCAGGTTACGCGAGTTGTGTGAATGCAGCCATTGTGTCATTGCAAATGCCTCCCGAGATCCTTGCAGGCTGAATTCTTTTAGAAATAAGCAGAGAGTGTGGTATCGCCCATAAAAAGCTTGCTCAGTTCTAGTATTAGAACTGCACCTTTAGAATAGAATAGAGCTGGAAGGAACCTTGGAGGTCTTCTAGTCCAGCCCCCTGCTCAAGCAGGAGAATCTATACCATCTCAGACAAGTGACTGTCCAGTCTCTTCTTAAAAACTTCCAGTGATGGAACACCCACGATTTAGATATATCCAAGAAGGAACTCAGGTAGATTTAGTGTGCTTGTGTGTAAATAACACAAGATAGTGGATTGTGAAGTTAGCATGCAAATATGAGTATAATCTGCAACTCATATCACACATCTTCCTTCCTTCCTTCCCCTTCCTTCTTCTCTCTATCTCTATCCCTTCTTTCCTTCCTTCCTTCCTTCCTACCCTTCTTCCTCTTCTTTCCTTCCATCTTCCTTCTTTCCTTCCTTCCTTCCTTCCATCTTCCTTCCTTCCATCCATCTTCCTTCCTTCCTTCCTCTCTCTCCTTCCTTCCTTTCCTTCTTTCTGCTTCTTCCTCTCCTTCCTTCCACCATCCCCCCCCCAATTCTTTGGGGTGGAGTGTGGTGATAAAGCTTTAGCTAACATATTCAAATGAATTTGATATTCAATCAATGAAGATTAACTGGCCCAAGGTAAGATGGTTTTTACATTCATAAGGAAGTCAAATACGATTATGCAGATGAGGAAATTATACAGAGATGAGCAGAGTATAATATATGATAATTATTTGAAAGGATATACTTACACACTGATTAGCATATCGGAGCAGCCAGACAGTGGTAGAAGAATAAATGGATGTAAAGACAAGATTTCGCAAGATGAACACACTGAGCCTAAAAACTTCTTGCTTGCCAAATAAATGGGGGGAGGGGGGAGGACAGGAAATATTCTGGTTTGAGAGAGAGAGAAAGAGAAAGAGAGGTAGTCCTCGACTTACGACCACAATTGACCCCAAAATGTATGGTTGCTAAGCGAGACATTTCTTTAATGAGTTTTGCCCTATTTTACGACCTTTCTTTCCAGAGTTGTTAAGTGAATCACTGCAGTTGTTAAGCTAGTACCACGGTTGTTAAGTGAATCTGGCTTCCCCGTTCACTTTGCTTGTGAGAAGGTCGCAAAAGGTGATCACATGATCCTGGGACACTGCAACCGTCATAAATGTGAGTTAGTTTTCAAGCATCCGAATGTAAATCACGTGACGCTGGGGAGGCTGCAACGGTCATAACTGTGAAAAATGGTCATAAGTCACTTTTTTCAGTCAGGCTGTAACTTTGAATGGTCACTAAATGAACTGTTGTAAGTCGAGAACCACCTGTAATAAATGTAATAGAAAGTCTGGAAAGCAGACATATCTTGAAATGTATCTGGAAATACATAGCAGAATAGAAGGAACTGGAGAAGATAACAAAATGCAAAGACCTGCAATAGAAGTAGAACGGCTGTGGCAAAAGAAAACAAAGGTGGTACCAATCGTCATAGGTACTTTGGGTGCAATCCCAAAACATCTGGAGCACCACTTAGACACCATTGGCATTGACAAATTCACCAGCAGTCTGGAATTAGCAGAGATTGCCAAGTTGACTGTGCTGATAAAAGAAAAAAGCATAAGTCCTTTTTGTTTCTACTTGGAAACTGCTTCTGGGCTTTGTGCTTGAGGTGGAAAAAAAATGATACTATGATTTTGGGTTTTACTGAGTGAGAAAGGGAGAGCAGGGGAAAGGGGGAAGGAATAAAGGAATAGATTGCATAAAGGAGGGTGGGAAGGGAGGGAGGGAAGGAAGGAGAGAGAAGAAAGAAAGAAAGAAAGAAAGAAAGAAAGAAAGAAAGAAAGAAAGAAAGAAAGAAAGAAAGAAAGAAAGAGGGAGGGAGGGAGGGAGGGGAGGAGACAGAAGGAAGGAAGGAAAGAAGGGGAGGAGACAGAAGGAAGGGAGGGAGGAGGGAGGAAGGAAGGAAGGAAGGAAGGAAGGAAGGAAGGAAGGAAGGAAGGAAGGGGAGGAAACAAGAGAAAGGAAGGAGGGAGGGAGGAGAAAAGGGGGAGAATAAAGGGAAAGATTGCACAAAGAAGGGAGGGAGGGAGAGGAAAAGAGGTAATATTTTAATGGTCCATTTGTGGCAAAATCGACAACTGACAGACTGATTAGACCAGTGGTTCTCAACCTGTGGGTCGGGACCCCATTTGGGGTTGAACGACCATTTCACGGGGGTCGCCAAACCACGCTGTCCACCATTTTTTTCCCTTTTCCCTAGCTGTCCTACTCCCTATTATTGGTGGCCACACCCACTTGGGGGTCACCACAACATGGGGAACTGTATTATGGGGTCACGGCATTAGAAAGTTTGAGAACCACTGGATTAGACTGATTTGCCAATACAGAAATGGCTAGTGCATATTATAGTGCTACTATAGAAAAGTAAAAAGTTGAGATTTGATTTTTGTTTCTTCCCCTCCCTTTCTTAACACCTTTTTTGTTTTCCCTTTTTCTACTGTTGCCTCTTACTATTTGCTTTTGTATTTTCACATTTTAGGTTATAAACGAATAAAACTGATGAACAAAATGAAGACAAATTCACCCGCCGTCAACTGCAAAAGGCAGCTATACTAGGAACGGCTTTCCTCCTACGACGAGACCTCTCAATTCACAAAACATCAACCTCTGTCTATCCCAGGTCCTTGAGAAGGACTCGATAGATGGACAAAAGTGCCAAATTCAATCTGAACATCTGGCTGTGACTGTGTGTCAAGCCCCAGTAATAATTAATATATAATTAAGTTGCTGCCGTTGTGATGGACTATCATAAATCACTGCCTTATCACTGTTGTGGAATAATAATTATTATTTTTCAATAGTAATAACTTCTGTGGAACCAGTCATATCAAAAAGAAACCCACCCCCCACCAAATCAAATTAAATAAATTGATTCAAGCTTGCAGGCCTACAAACTCAGTTTAAGCACACCTTAGCTTGCATGGGGGCGGTTTGAACAGAAAACAAAGTTTATTTTCAGATGATCCAAGAAGGACTTGAATCAGTTGACCTCTTTCCCGTGCCATATCTGCCTAAATCAGTAAGTTAAGTTTCACATTAGGGAAGTTTTATCTCTCCCAAATAAATCCCTGGGTTCCCCCCCCCCTCCCATGGCAGGATTTTCCATGCAAAAGGCACTAAAACAAGTGTATTAAGCTTCCAATAAGATTACGCACCTATTTTTTTTAAAAACCACAACCCAAATGGCATTTTAAAAAAATGCAAAAGAGCAATGATGCCAATGAAACCACTGCTTTGCAGCAGGTCCCAAAGTTGCTTTTTTAAAAGGCAACTGGACTTTCTTGTTTTTCTTTGAAGACGTTTCGCTTCTCATCCAAGATGCTTCCTCAGTTCTGACTGAATGGTGGGGAATGAAAGGATTTATATTCCTCGCAGTCATCTGGTCGTTAGTACTCCCTCTGAGAGTCGTTGAGGCCACTTGGAGGCTTATCTGTGCTCTCAGGGTCACCTGAATCAGAGTGCAAATAGGTATGGAGCCTTCTTGGAACTGCTGAAAGGACTGTGCTGTAAACAGGTGAGAGGTGCTGTCCTATCTCCCCCCCCCCTCTGTTGAGGGGGGGGCTGTTCGCTCAACGCAGAGAAGGGGAACGATGGCCCCTCTATGACTTGTGAACTTCAACTCCCAGAATTCCTGAGCCAGCGTGGCCCCGGGACACTACAACCATCATAAATATGAACCACTTGCCAAGCATCCAAATTTTGATCACGTGATCAAGGGGATGCTACAACGGTCGTAAGTGTGAAAAACAGTCATGAGTCCCTTTTTTTCACTGCCATTGTAAATTTGAACAGTCACTAAATGAACTATGTGTGTGTGTGTGTATAAATGTACACGTATATGTACAGTATATGTATATGTGTATGTCTGTATGTGTGTGTGTGTATAATAAATCTGCAAGTTGGCCTATGGCTTTACCCAAGGTTTTTTGTTGTAAGTAGAGGACTACCTGTGTGTGTGTGTGTGTGTGTGTGTGTGTAATGAATCTGCAAGTTTTCCTATGGCTTCACCCAAGGTTTTTTGTTGTAAGTAGAGGACCACCTGTGTGTGTGTGTGTGTGTGTGTGTGTGTAATGAATCTACAAGTTTTTCTATGGCTTCACTCAAGGTTTTTTGTTGTAAGTAGAGGACCAACTCTGTGTGTGTGTGTATGTGTGTGTGTGTGTGTGTGTGCGTGTATAATGAATCTGCAAGTTTTCCTATGGCTTCACCCAAGGTTTTTTGTTGTAAGTAGAGGACCACTTCTGTATGTGTGTGTGTGTGTGTGTGTGTGTGTGTGTGTGTGTGTGTGTGTGTGTGTGTGTAATGAATCTGCAAGTTTTCCTATGGCTTCACTCAAGGTTTTTTGTTATAAGTAGAGGACCACCTCTGTGTGTGTGTGTGTGTGTGTGTGTGTGTGTGTGTGTGTGTGTAATGACTCTGCAAGTTTTTCTATGGCTTCACTCAAGTTTTTTTGTTGTAAGTAGAGGACCAACTCTGTGTGTGTGTGTGTGTGTGTGTGTGTGTGTGTGTGTGTGTGTGTGTAATGAATCTACAAGTTTTTCTATGGCTTCACTCAAGTTTTTTTGTTATAAGTAGAGGACCACCTCTGTGTGTGTGTGTGTGTGTGTGTGTGTGTGTGTGTGTGTGTGTGTGTAATGAATCTACAAGTTTTTCTATGGCTTCACTCAAGGTTTTTTGTTATAATTAGAGTACCATCTGTATGTATGAATATATGTGTGTGGGTGGATGTATATGTGTATATGTGTGTTTGTTTGTGTGTGTGTATCTATGTATATGTGTGTCTCTGTGTATGTGTCTGTGTGTATAATGAATCTGCAAGTTTCCCTATGGCTTCACTCAAGTTTTTTTAAATATATAATATATATTTAAAAAAAAAAAAACTTTTGCGTGGAACTTAAAGCCAGAGGCCAACCTGCAGATTCTTTATGTACTCTGAAAGCAGAAGCGAGATTAAAACCCAGGTGAGGATGAGGAGGGCTCAGGCCGCGGAGAGGAGCTGAGATCGAGGCGTATGGAGCCGAGTGCATCAGCCCGGCAGAATTTTTCCAGCTTCTTAGAGAAGCCGAGCTGAAAATTCATCAACTCTGCATGATTTTTTCCGATTCTGACAGCTAACTTCAATGTGACGATAAATCTAGCCCCAGAGGATATTAAACTAAGACACATGAGCCTGTAATTTTCTGCTGCCACGTGTGAGATGCTATAATGATCAAAAGAAAATGGCTTTCTAACGACCACGTCGCCTTTGTAGTGTTTGCTTCATGCCTGGTGCACTAATTGAATCAACCCAGTTCCACTGTATCAATTCTAACTTTGGTATTAGGGTTTAATCAAGCATAGGGAGGACCAGCTTGGAGAGCGGAGGCCCCTTTTGTGCGGTGCCCATCTGCCTTCCGACACAACCACGAGCCGCACTCTGGGTGGACTGGGCAGAACTGGAGGTGTTGTGGCTGGATTAAGTTTGGTGAGCTGGAAAGAGCGACCTCAGTTCCCCGTTTGCTCCTGGCGAGGTGTCAGGCTTGGTTGGGATGGCCGGGGGTTGAGCGGGGAAAGGAGGAGCACGGGGAAGGGGGAAGGAATAAAGGGAAAGATTGCACAAAGGAAGGAGGGGAGGGAGGGAGAGAAGGAGAGAGAGAGAAGAAAGAAAGAAAGAAAGAAAGAAAGAAAGAAAGAAAGAAAGAAAGAAAGAAAGAAGGAGGGAGGGAGGGGACGAAACAAGAGAAAGGAAGGAGGCAGGAAGGAGTAAAGGGGGAAGAATAAAGGGAAAGATTGCACAAAGGGAGGGGAGGGAGAGAGAGAAGGAGAGAGAGAAGAAAGAAAGAAAGAAAGAAAGAAAGAAAGAAAGAAAGAAAGAAAGAAAGAAAGAAAGAAAGAAGGAGGGAGGGAGGGAGGGGAGGAAACAAGAGAAAGGAAGGAGGGAGGGAGGAGTAAAGGGGGAAGAATAAAGGGAAAGATTGCACAAAGAAGGAAAGCAGGGAGGGAGAGAAGGAAGAAAGGAGAGAAAGAGATAAAAGAAAGAAAGAGAGAGAGAGAGAAAAAAAGAAAGAAAGAAAGAAAGAGGGAAGGAGGGAGGGAGAAGGGAGGGGAGGAGACAGAAGGAAGGAAGAAAAGGGAAGGGGATGAGACAAGGAAGGGACGGAGGAGGAAGGAAGGAGGGAAGGAAAGAAGGAAGAAGGGGAGGAGACAGAAGGAAGGAAGGGAGGAAGGAAGGAAGGAAGGAAGGAAGGAAGGAAGGAAGGAAGGGGAGGAAATAAGAGAAAGGAGGGAGGGAGGAGAAAAGAGAGAAGAATAAAGGGAAAGATTGCACAAAGAAAGGAGGGAAGGAGGGAGGGGGGGAGAGGAGAGGAGGTAACATTTTAATAGTCCATTTGTGGCAAAATCGACAACCGACAGAAGTGAAGAGAATATTTGTAGCTCGGAGTTTAAATGAGGGATCCCCGGTGCTCTCTGAGCTTGGCTGTTTTCTTGCAGACGTTTCGTGACTCAGTGACAAGGTAACATCCTCAGTGCTTTCACATAATGAGAGCAAACCTCCCTCCCTTCTAGCACTGATGACGTTACCCAGTGTGGCTCGTGAAACGTCTGCGAGGAAACAGCCAAGCTCAGAGAGCACCGAGGCCTCCCTCATCTCACCCCGGAGCTTCACATAGTCTCCTTTAAAGGAGGAAAATCACCGCCAGGACACACTCTGGGACACGGGGTGTCTTTTCCGGGTCAGCTGGGCTTTGGGGCGCTTCGCTGCCTCTTGGGCAGGGGCTGGGTGCCAGGAAAGGCTGCCAAGGACAGGCACCACGCCTAGCTGGGCAGAAGAACAGGCGGGCTGCCCTTCCAGTCCCGAGTTCAGAGGAGGCGGGCCCAGCATGGCCCAGAAAACAATGCAGGCCAGAGACGCCAACAGAAGGCATCCCAAAGGGTTGTCGCTGCAGCAGCTGCAGGGATGGTGTGAAAGAAGTGGACGGTTTGTGCAACAGCCGGGGGGGGGACTTTCCCAGCCCTGTTTCTCCCCCAAAAAAACCTTCCTTCCTTCCTTCCTTTCATCTCCTCCCTTCCTTCCTTCCTTCCTTCCTTCCTTCCTTCCTTCCTTCCTTCCTTCCTTCCTTCTCTTCCTCTTCCTTTCTTCCTTCCTTCCATTCATCCATCTCCTCCCCTTCCTTCCTTCCATCCATCTCCTCCCTTCTTTCCTTCCTTCTTCCTTCCTTCCTTCCTTTCATCTCCTCCCTTCTTTCCTTCCTTCCTTCCTTCCTTCCTTCCTTCCTTCCTTCCTTCCATTTCTTCCCCTTCCTTCCTTCCTTCTCTTCCCCTTCCTTCCATTCATCCCTCTCCTCCCCTTCCTTCCTTCCTTCCTTCCTTCTATTCATCCATCTCCTCCCCTTCCTTCCTTCGTCCATCTCCTCCCCTTCCTTCCTTCCTTCTCCTCCCCTTCTTCTTCCTCCCTCCCTCTTTTCCTTTTTTCTTTCCTTCCTTTCATCTCATCCCCTTCCCTCTTTCCTTCCTTCCATCTCCTTTCCTTCTTTCCTTCTCCTCCCATCCTCCTTCCTCTTCTGTCTTTCTTTTTTTGTTTGTTTCTTTCTTTTTTCCTTCCTTTCTTCTGTCTCATCCCCTTCCCTCCCTCCTTCCTTCCTTCCTTCTCTTTCATTCCTTCCTTCCTTCCATCCATCTCCTCCCTTCATTCTTCCTTCCTTCCTTTCATTTCCTCTCCCTCCCTCCTTCCTCTTCTGCCTCCTTCCCTTCTTTCTTCCTTCTTTCCTTCCTTCCATCTCCTCCTCTTCCTTCTTTCCTTCTCCTCCCTTCCTTTCCCCTCTCCCTCCCTCTTTTTTGTGCAATCTTTCCCTTTATTATTTTCGTCCTTTCCTATCAAACACTGAGTCCCCACAATGAACAAGTGGGGAATAAGTGCTTTTTCCACCTCGCCAAAGTTAAGCCAGCAACGAGGCAGAAAAGAGGCAGACAGCTAGCGACTTAGCGGGGTTCACATTCTCCTCGGAGGTCATCTAAACTAGCGAAAGACCTCCAGTCAGGAAAGGTTGTGTTAAAAGTGCCCTTTCCTTTAGAACAGTGTTTCTCAACCTTGACCATTTTAAAGCATGTGGACTTCAACTCCCAGAATTCCACAGCCAGCAGTGCTGGCTGTGGAATTCTGGGAGTTGAAGTCCACATGCTTTAAAATGGTCAAGGTTGAGAAACACTGCTTTAGAAGGGAAGAAAAACTCTGAAAATGTTTATTTTACATAACGTGATCAGGTAGTGAAACAAAGTACAGATAGTCGCGACTTACGACCACAGCGGGGAGCAGAGCTTCCGTTGCTAAGCAAGGTGGTTGATAAGTGAGTTGGGCCCGAACTGACGACCGTTTTTTTTGCCCATGGTTGTTAAACGAATCGCTGCTGATTGTTAAGTGAATCATATAGTCATTAAGCAAATCCACCTCCCCTCATTTACTGTACTTTACAGATCAGAAACTGGCTGAGGTGGTCACACGTGGCAATCCCATGAACCTGGGATGCTGCAAACTGGCATAAATGCACGCCAAGTGTCCAAAGTGGGATCTCACGGCAGTGGGGATGCTGCATCCGTCGTAAGTGCGAGGCCTGGTTGTAAGTCCCTTTTTTCAGTGCTGTTCTAACTTTGAAAGGTTGTTAAATAAATAAATAAATAAATAAATATAATAAATAAATATAATAAATAAATAAATAAATAATGTTGGAAGGGACCTTGGAGGTCATCTAGTCCAACCCCCTGCTCAGGCAGGAAACCCTTTATCATTTCGGACAAAGGGCTGTCCAGTCTCTTCTTAAAAACATCCAGTGTTGGAACATTCACCGCTTCTGGAGGCAGGTTGTTCCACTGGTTAATTGTTCTCACTGTCAGGAAGTTTCTCCTTAGTTCTAGGTTGCTTCTCTCCTTGATTAGTTTCCACCCGTTGCTTCTTGTCCTGCTTTCAGGCGCTTTGGAGAATAGCTTGACTCCCTCTTCTTTGGGGCAGTCCCTGAGATATTGGAACACTGCTATCATGTCCCCCCTCGTCCTTCTCTTCGTTAAACTAGACATGCCCAATTCCATCAACCTTTCCTTATATGTTTTAACCTCCAGTCCCCTAATCAAATGTGTTGCTCTTCTCTGTACTCTTTTTAGAGTCTCAACTCTTTTTTACATCATGGTGACCAAAACTGGAACACCAAAATCATGGTGACCAAAACCGTCGAAGACAACTACACCAAATTGTGTGACTGATCCTTAAAGAAGCATTCTGTTATTGACGGGGGGGGATAGTAATTCCAAAGCTCCCCCCACCCCTTTTTTTCAAGACATTTTCGCGTATAGGGAAAGTATTTCAACTTATTCCAAAAAGTGCTTAACCAAGTTGCTGAACAAAACCAGGTGTTTTTTTTTTTTTTGAGGGATTGTGGGGGGGAGATATTAAACAATTATTTTGTTCATCTGATTCCCACAAAAACTCAGCAAGAAATCACCTTTCCATTGTTGGATGATTTGTGAAGAAGAAAATCAGATCTATACTTACAAAGTTCAAAATCGTGCAGAGAGTGGTTTTATCCCATGACGCTCTATGAAAGTGAAAATTGGACTTTAAGAAGCAGGGTAGAAAAAAAAAAGAATTGATGCTTTTGAACTTGGTTTGGGGTTGGAAGAAGACTCTTCAGAACCCCAGGAATAGCCAAGAAAGCAAATCAATGGGTCAGTAAATAAATCAACTCACAGTTCTTCACTCGAGGCACAAATGGCCAGGCTTTAAGTTATCCTACTTAAGACACATGATGGGGAAGACTCAGCACTCCGGAGAAGGATCTACTGTTTGAAAAATTCTGGGAGTTGAAGTCCACAAGTCTTAAAGTTGCCAAGTTTGAAGACCCCTGTCCTAGAAGAAACAATTGCAATAGTGGAAAGTTGCAACTGGGCTCTGCAATGTACAGGCTGGCCCTTTGCACACCTATGCATACCTGTTGAGTCTGCTTACCTATGCACACCTGTCAACTATCCCAAAGGTGTTTTTTTTCCAAGAAGCCAGCTGGACTTTCTTTATTTTTCTCTGAAGACCTTTCGCTTCTCATCCAAGAAGCTTCTTCAGCTCTGACTGGATGGTGGGGAATGGAAGGAGTTATATTCCTTGCAGACAGCTGGTCATTTGCCTTCTTTTAGAGCAGTGGTTCTCAACCTGTGGGTCGGGACCCCATTTGAGGTCGAACAACCATTTCACGGGGGTCGCCAAACAATGCAGTCCGCCATTTTTCCCCCCTTTTCCTTAGTTGTGCTACTCCCTTTTATTCTATTGGCTTTTGAAAGCCAATAGAATAGACTCTCGTGAATAGAGTCTAATTCTATTGGCTTTCAAAAGCCAATAGGAATTGTACAGGCTGTCTCTGCCCTGCTGAGCCCGCCAAAAGTCCCATTCTGCAAACGGTGCTGCACCCGTTGAGTAGTCCTCGACTTACGACCGGTTGAGTAGTCCTCGACTTACGACCGGTTGGGGGTCGCGGCATTAAAAAGGTTGAGAACCACTGTTTTAGAGAGTCATTGAGGCCACTTGGAGGTTTACCTGTGTCCTCAGGGTCACCTGAGCAGTGCAAATGGTTCCTGTAGTCTGCCATTTTTTCTGGAAATCCGTTCAAACTCCCAGTCAATTAGAAGGGGGTTCATCCCAAAAGAAAAAAAAGAAAGTCCAATTGCCTTCTGAAAAAAAAAAAAAGCATCTTTGGGACAACCATGACCTGGATGACTGAATCTCCATAGACCTACTGACTAACCATGCTTTTTTTTTTTTTTCCCTGCAGGCATGAACACACAGATTTATTCTACCAAGCTGCAACACTTTCAGGCTAAGAAACTGTGGCAGAATTTGCACCCCACACTAAACAGGATTGGGTAAAGACCCAAGGGAAGAGTTTATCAGATGCTGATATCTCTTTTTAATCTTCTGAAAAAAGCACTTTAGGGACACCTCTTTTTAATCTTCTGAATGCTCTTTGAAATAGATTCAACTGAAATAGAGAGCCACATCTGGTTTCTCTACAGAGATGTGATATTGGTGTTATTGGTGATACAGATTACAGCTAAGATATTTATGATAGGCATTACCAAATGAGGGGCACTACTTCTACATCAAATACACTACTAGCTGCATTACAACAGTATTTTTCAACCCCGGCAACTTTAAGAGGTATGGACTTCCACTCCCAGAATTTGCTGGCTGAGGAATTCTGGGAATTGAAGTCCACATCTCTTAAAGTTGCCAAGGTTTGGAAAACACCACACTACAATGTGTACATTTAATGTTGACGGTCTTATAAGAGTATCAAACCACAGGGCAAACCTGAATTTTGTATCTTTCTAGGCCATGAAGTTTCCAGGCAGGCCCAGTGATATAGGTGATCCCTGACTTAAGACCATTTGTTTAATGACCATTCAATGACAGTGTTGAAAAAAGTGACTTACGACCAGTCTTCGCACTTATGACCACTGCAGTGTCCTCGCACTTATGTGATTAAAAACCAGGCACTTGGTAACTGGCATGTATTTACAATAGTTGTAGTGCCTCGAATCACGTGATCCCTATTTATAACCTTCCCTGTTGTTGTTGTTAGTTGCGAAGTCATGTCCGACCCATCGCAACCCCATGGACAACATTCCTCCAGGTCTTCCTGTCCTCTACCATCTTCTGGAGTCCATTGAAGCTCACGCCTACTGCTTCAGTGACTCCATCCAGCCACCTCATTCTCTGTCGTCCCATTCTTCTATTGCCATCAATCTTTCCCAGCATTAGGCTCTTCTCCAGTGAGTCCTTCCTTTTCATTAGGTGGCCAGAGTGCTTGAGTTTCAATTTCAGGATCTGGCCTTCTAAGGAGCAATCAGGGTTGATCTCCTCCAGGACTGACCAGTTGGATCGCCTTGGAGTCCAGGGGACTCACAGGAGTCTTCTCCAGCACCATAGTTCAAAGGCCTCAATTCTTTTGCGCTCAGCCTTTCTTACAATCCAACTTTCACAGCCATACATTGCAACTGGGGAAAACATGGCCTTCCCAAGGAGTTTCCAACAAGCAAACTGGAAATGTATCTTCCACCCAATGCTGGTCCCTTCCCATTCCAGAAAACAACCTATTTTCCCCATTAAATCCAGCACCAAACCATGGTGTTTAAATGTCCCTGTACCAACAGAAGAGATTATTTGTAGCTGAGAGTTGAGCTGTGGGGCCTTTTGTGCTCTCGGAGCTTTGATGTTTTCTTGCAGATGTTTCATGACCCAACTAGGTAACATCATCACTACTAGAAAGGAGACTGATGATGTTACCCAGTTGGGTCATGAAACGTCTGCAAGAAAAATACCAGAGAGCACCAAAGACCGCACAAACTTCCCTGTGTTACCCTTTACTCTGTAGGGGAAATGCATTCAGAAAACTTCTTCTGTATTACATGCCATTGGCTATTCATCAGCCAATCAGAGCCCTCAAAACCATCTCTTTCCCCACCCCTTCAATTATGCAAATACACTTTATCAGCAACGCAATTCAACATCAGGCATCACGGATTATTCCAGCAAGATGCTAGGTTGATGGAGCTGCCCTAAAGAGCCCCTGCAAAGAAAACTTTTGTGTATGTGTGTTGTGAGGGTTCCCCTCCTCTCGAAGTTTCCCTTTCAAGAAAGAACATTTTCACTGGGTTTACAAAAAGGCTGCAGGGGGGGTGGGGGGGTTGCTAAATGTTTGGTACCTGACGGAGACTGCCTGTCACTTGGAAAACAGTTGGACATCTGTTCATACAATCCAAACACACCGACAGATGCCAGTTTAGCAACTGAAGGAGAAAACCAGTGTGAGAGAGGGAGGGAGAGAGGATGGGAAGGAGAAAAAGTGCAAGGGGTAACACACACACACACACACAAACATACACACAGAGACGATTTGCTTTATAGAGGGATGGAAACTGCCATTTCACTGCAAAGATGAAATCTGGGGAAAGCATCTGATCTCTCAGGGCAAGGAAATATGTGCATGTATTAAGCGCTTTTATTTTGTGTGTTCTAATTTGCTCCCCCAATTTCGGCTGCGTGCAAAGGAAGGACTATTTGGAACAGCACTGCTTCCTTCCTTAATCTTCCAGCCAATCCTCACGACGGGGGGGGGGGAGGACCTTGGAAGTTAAATCTGCCCAAAATGTCAAGCCAAGAACTTGGTCAAGGCAGGATCTTGTGATTCAGGGGGATGAAAGGAATGGGCCCTGAAAACTTCAGCCAGATCTGGAGAATAAGGAAAAGAGTGAGAAATATTATCTGCTTCGTTTTCTTTGGTGAATGCAAATAGTGCCTTCGTTGAAAGCGAGATGGGCAGGTAAAACGGGTGAATTTGAAACTGCAAGCAGTTGAAGGAAGGAAGGAAGGAAGGAAGGAAGGAAGGAAGGAAGGAAGGAAGGAAGGGAAAGAGAAAAAGAAAGAGAAAGAAAGAAAGAAAGAAAGAAAGAAAGAAAGAAAGAAAGAAAGAAAGAAAGAAAGAAGGGAGGGAGGGAGGGAGGGAGGGAGGGGGAAGGAAGGAAGGAAGGAAGGAAGGAGGGAGGGAGGGAAGAAGGGAAAGAGAAAAAAGAGAAAGAAGGAAAGAAAGAAAGAAAGAAAGAAGGGAGGGAAGAAGGAAGGAAGGAAGGAAAGAAGGAAGGAGGGGGAAAGAGAAAGAAAGAAAGAAAGAAAGAAAGAAAGAAAGAAAGAAAGAAAGAAAGAAAGAAAGAAAATGTATTTGAATTCAGGGACAGGATCCTCCCTCAGCCCCATAAATGTGTGTGCGTGCGTGCGTGCGCGCACACACACACACACACACACACACACACACACACACACACGAGGATTTTGCTTGGATTTTTTTCTGTTAATCAGAAGGAACTTTATTCCATTCTTCCCGACATGTTAAGAGTGTCTGTTAAATGCAGTAATTTATTGATGTTCGTATCTACTTTCAGCTTCTATGGCTCTCTGGGTCTGCCCAAAACAACAGTAAGTCCATACTGTGCAAAGTCCTGATATGCAGATGAGAAAAAAAAAACATAACGAATGAAAGAAATGGGATAACAACAATTCCAGAACCCCCACTATGAGGATAATCAATGTCCCCTGCTGCACGGGTACCAAAAGAACTCCGGAGCATTGCTAATGCTTTTGGAGGGGGAGGATGGAGGCAAAATAAATGTAATCTTATTTAAATAGTATTCTTAATTTTGGGTTCCTGACCAAATGATAGGAATATTGTGGTAAATACACTTTGTGTAAAGTAGGCTGATACTGGCCACTTTTATTTCAAACCACAGCTGCACAGCCTGAGGCCTTCAGAAGCTTCCTTTCCGATCTCTGAAAGCAGTTTAATGTGCTACAAAGGGAAATTATGAAACATGGACAGTCACCACATTAACTATATTTATGGTGAATAAAATTAGGGCTTGTGGAGGAACAGTAGGATGGAAGCAATGGGGTGATGGTTTCATAATTGGGTGCTACCATGTCCTGCCCATTCAGATTTCAGCAGCCCAGATCTGGTATTCTTAGTGGGTTTTAAATGGAAATGAAAATAAATCTGTGTTTGGTGCTGATGCTATTCATGAGTTTGTAGAATCCTGTCCTTGGGAGGCCTCCCCCTTGATATTGAGAAACTGTTCCTATAAGGTGACCAACTTTTTTACAATGAAAAGGAGGACACAAATAAATTGAAGAAAAAAATATCGTAAATAAAAGAAACATTTTATTCATTGCAACAATAATACAGACATCTTGCATGTGCAAAGTTTGCCAGCCGGGTGTTTTGGTGCGCTCAGCAGCAATTCCTATTGGCTTTTGAAAGCCAATAGTGCGAGTAGCACAGCTCATGCAAAAGTTGAAAAAAAAAACCATCAAAAAAAGGTGCCGTTCTGAGCGTTCTATGAGGGGGAAAAAAGCCCTGCAGATTAGTCTTCAAATATCGAAAAGGAGGACATGAAGGAGGACACTTTTTGAGGGAGGACAGAACTTACAAAAGGAGGACTGTCCTCCCTAAAGGAGGATGGTTGGTCACTTTATGCTCCTAGAGAAGAATATTCTACTGAGTGAGCTCCAGCAAATGATAATGGCAATAATATACCATTAAGTGTTGATTCTTAGTGATCACATAGGTAGGTTTTTCTCCATAATGATCTGTCTCTAACCTGCTCAGACCTTCAGCTCTTTCCGTGGGGTATCTGTACCAATGAAACAACTGGTTGTCCATTAAGTTAAACTAGATTAACACCAGAGTCATGAATAACAGAAGAGTTGGAAGGGACCTTGGAGATCTTCTAGTCCAGCCCCCTGCTCAAACAGGAGTTCCTGTACCATTCCAGACAAATGCCTGTCCACTCTCTTCTTGAAAACCTCCAGTAATGGAGCACCCACAACTTCTGAAGGCAAGCTGTTCCACTGGTTAATTATTCTGTCAGGAAATTTCTCCTTATTTCCAGGTTATTTCCTTCCTTGATTAGTTTCCTTCAATTGTTCCTTATCTTGCCATCTGGTGCTTTGGAGAATAGGCTGACCCTCTCTTCTTTGTGGCAGCCCCTGAAATACTGGAACATTGCTGGAGTTCTTGGTGGTTTTCTTGTAGACATTTCATTACCAAACTAGGTAACGTCACCAGTGCTCCTGTATTACTTGGGTTCAGCAAGGGTTCCTAGTTCTGAATGGTTTAGCAATAACAATTATTTCCCATTCTCTCACCAAACCAGACAGTCTCCTGGCTAAAATTTGGTACACCTAAGTCAGCTGTGAACTTTCACAGCAGGGGATGTAAATTCTAGCTCCTCCAGAGCAGGTCAAACAAATCCTCCTCAAATCCGTCTTCTTTTAAAAGCAACCTTGTCTGTTAATACTGATCTAAATAAAACGTTTCCTGGTTTTGAGTTGCTTTTTTATTGTCCTTGTAAAAGGAGAAGGCCGGCTGATGGATAATAGGAAGATCACGGTCTTGATGGGTTGTTAGTACCATGCCAAATAGGCTTTTAATTTTCTTGGGGAGGTGTAGGGCGTCTCTGGAGCTGAGCATCCATCATTGTCACAAAACTTCACATCCCAAATTCCCAAAGGGGCTCTCATTTTGAAGAGTCCCCAGCCTGCTTTGTGACTCCAGGCACCGCTGCTTTCCTCTCATCTGCCTTGTGGCTCTTAGGATGATAAAAAGTCATGTTGCCAGCAAAAAACGACATGGGGCTAAACTCTTTAGAGATGCCAAATTCATTTAGAATTCCCTTCCGGTGACACGGCGTGGTCTTTTTGTCCAGTCGCTGGGAGGGAAGCCAATTTGAGTGACTGCCGAATAAAACCTCAGAGGATCGTCCAGACGAGCAGACATTTTATTCCTTAAATTAAGATTTTGGAACGAGAGTGTGTTTTATATATTGTTTTCCAAGGAAAGTTCATCTTCTAATGCTCTCTCTTGACTTTTTTCTCCTGACGTATCACCAGAGAGAAAATGCAAAGAGAGTATAAACCTGCAACCTTTTTATTCGTGTACTAATTTATTTCACATGTAGGTACACCCATTTAGAACTGATTACGAAAGAGAAGTGCAAAAGAGCATTTCGAGGAAAATTGTGATGGGTAAGACTGGACAACCATTTGTCTGAAATGGTATAGGGCTTCCTGCTTGAGCAGGGGGTTGGACTAGATGACCTCCAAGGTCCCTACCAACTCTAATATTCTATGTCCTATGTACTTGGGCTGCTCAGTTTATTCTCTGTGCAATGTTAAAAGTTTGGGAGCCATCTCCAATATCAGGCTGGTAGGTTTTTCCACTTTAAATCACACTTAAACTAAAAAGCCTTTCCGGGGGGGGGGGGAGGCCTTCTGTTCAGGCTTCCAAACAAAAAAAAAAGGACCGTCTTCATCTCTACCACCAACATGGGCACACTTTGTGAGTGGGCTTGTTCTGATGATGCACTGTCTGCTATTGAAAAGTCTATTTGCACATTCTGGTCACTTATATTGTCCTCTGTGTATATTTGTATCCCCTAGCACAAACGTGACAGCTTTAAGAATTTCTAGAGAGGGACAGGGAAGGAGGGAGGGAGAGAGGGAGAGAGAGAAGGGGTAAGGAAAGAGGGAGAGAGAGGAGAGAGAGGGAGGAAGGGAGAGAAAAGAGGGAGGAAGGGAAAGAGTGAAAGGGAGAGCGAGAGAGAGGAGAAGAAGAGAGGGAAAGAGGGAGAGAGACAAGAGGGGGGTACAGGGGAGAGAGAAGAAAGGGAGGGAGAGAGAAAAGAGGGAGAGAAGAGAGAGGGAGGAAGGGAGAGAAAAGAGGGAGGAAGGGAAAGAGTGAAAGGGAGAGTGAGAGAGAGGAGAAGGAGAGAAGAGAGGGAAAGAGGGAGAGAGACGAAAGGGGGTAGAGGGGGAGAGAGAAGAAAGGGAAGAAGAGAAGGAGAGGGGGAGAGAGAAAAGAGAGAAAGAGGGAGAGAGAAGAGAGAGGGAGGAAGGGAGAGAAAAGAGGGAGGAAGGGAAAGAGACAGAGTGAAAGGGAGATTGAGAGAGGGGAGAAGGAGAGAAGGGAGGGAAAGAGGGAGAGGGACGAGAGGGGGAGAGAGAAGAAAGGGAAGGAGAGAAGGAGAGGGGGAGAGAGAAAAGAGAGAAAAAGGGAGAGAAGAGAGAGGGAGGAAGGGAGAGAAAAGAGGGAGGAAGGGAAAGAGACAGAGTGAAAGGGAGAGCGAGAGAGAGGAGAAGGAGAGAAGAGAGGGAAAGAGAGAGAGAGAGAGACGAAAGGGGGTAGAGGGAGAGAGAGAAGAAAGGGAAGAAAAGGAAGGAGAGGGGGAGAGAGAAAAGAAATAAAGAGGGAGAGAGAAGAGGGAGGGAGGAAGGGAGAGAAAAGAGGGAGAAAGGGAAAGAGACAGACTGAAAGGGAGAGCGAGAGAGAGAGAGGAGAAGGAGAGAAGAGAGAGGGAAAGAGAGAGAGACTAGAGGGGGAGAGAGAAGAAAGAGAGAAGGAGAGAAGGAGAGGGAGAGGGAGAAAAGAAAAAGGGAGAGAGAAGGGAGAGGGAGAGAATGAAAGCCACAGGGAGAGAAAGAGAGGGAGAGAGGGGGGGCAGAGAGGGGGGAGCAACATGGAAAGAAGGATCCACCTAGGAGCCACTGTTTTGCTAAGAGGCAGAATAAGTCTTTGGAAAGAATTTGTGCATCCTTCTTCCTCCCAACTTCCCTTTCCCAATTCCACCCCCTCTCTCCTCCATTCAATCCCCGGTGCTGTAATTTTTGAAGGAATTGGCTCATCTTACGTGCAGATAGATTTGTGTCAAGGTGCAGCCGAACAGATAGTCTGGTCTATGCATAGTAAGAGCTTTCTCAGAAAGAGGAGATGCCTAGAGCAGGGCCTTATCAAGTTGAACCTGACTGCCGTTTATCTACTTCTCCATCAAATATGAAAACAGTTCTCCATCTAATGCTTCTATTTTTCTTAGGAAGGTGACAAGCAGAATAATAATTGGGGTCCAGGGTTGGGATGGAAGGGGGGGGTTATATTGAGTTGTGGGCTTCAGGGTAGGGGGACAGAGGAGGGGGTTCAGGTCAAAAGCAAGAATTCCCTTTTCGCCAGGCCTGAAATTTTTGGATAACGTCCTCCCTGTCCCTCAGTCCCTTTGCTGTGAGCATCTTTGCAAGATGCTGGAAGCTGACATCAGCCCATTAAAACATTTCAGAGCAGTGCAGGACTGCCAAGAAGATCCACTGGGGCAACTGAGCGGACAAGTGCCTTCTTAACAGAATAACAGAGCTGGAAGGGACCTTGGAGGTCATCTAGTCCAGCCCCCTGCTCAGGCAGGAAACCCTATACCATTTCAGACAAGTGACTGACCAGTCTCTTCTTAAAAACCTCCAGTGATGGAGCACCCACAACTTCTGGAGTCATTCCACTGGTTAATTGTTCTCACTGTCAGGAAATCTCTCAATTCTAAGTCGCTTCTCTCCTTGATTAGTTTCCGTCCAATTGCTTTTTTTTTTTTTTTTGGCTTTCTGGCATATCATTAGAACAGTAAACAGTTACCATTCCATGTGTACTTATCTAATGCAAATGTTATTCAAGTATGCATATGTTTATGCAACATTTATATGACTATCATTTGTTTAACCTACTGCATTCTGTATAAATGAGATCCATATTTATCTTATGACCCTGAATTTGGGGACAGAGCAAAAAAGGAGAAGGGCTTCAGATGACGCCTAATTACAGGTAGTCCTCGACTTACAGCAGTGATTGTTCGAAGTTACAATGGCATTGAAAAAAGTGATTTAGGACCATTTTTTCACACTTACTACCGTGGCAGAATCCCAATGGTCATGTGATCAGAATTCAGATGCTTGGGAACTGACTCAGATGTATGACCGTTGCAATGTCCCATGGTCATGTGATTACCTTTTGCGACCTTCTGATAAACAAAGTCAGTGGGAAAGCCAAATTCACTTAATAGCCATGTTACTAATTTACCAGCTGTAATCATCCACTTAACAACTATGGCAAGAAAGGTTGTAAAAGGGGGAAAAAATCACTTAACAAGTATCTCACTTAGCAACAAAAAATTTGGGCTCAGTTGTGATCGTAAGTCGAGGACTATAACAGTGATGGCGAACCTTTTAGAGACCGAGTGCCCAAACTGCAACCCAAAACCCACTTATTTATCCCAAAGTGCCAGGGCTGCATCAGCATTGAGTGGGCGTGGCCACTGGGTGGGCGTGGCTGCAGTGGTCATGGCAGACTGGGTGAGCGTGGCTGGGGCCAGTCCCTCGCCATCTCCGGGGCATCCCCGGGGGGCCAATGCCGCTTGCTCGCTCATTTCCAAATGCCACGTGCTCGCTACTCTGGCGAACTCTGCTGGGGCAACGGCAGGCGTGCCCACAGAGAGGGCTCTGAGTGCCACCTCTGGCACGCGTGCCATAGGTTTGTCCCTACTGACGTATAACATGTGGAACTCCCTGTCACAAGATAGGACTTGAAACAGAGTTTGAAGAAGTTCATGGAAGATGGTAAGGTTTGGAGGCTAAATGCCTGTTTGTTGGTTGGAGTGCAAACATGTTAGGATATTTAATTTAATAGCTGGAACAGTAAAGCGTATAGTGGGCCAGAACACACAGCTGTAGTTGATTGGTTGGAGAGTGCTGGCTCCTGAGGCAATCTACGCTCTGATTGGTTGCTGTGGATATAAAGAGGGTGTTTCCCTTTTTTCCCCGCCTTTTTCTTCTATGTGCTCTGTATGCTGTTCTGTGATTTACCTCATGATGTTCCTGTTTGCCTGATTATCTTGTTTGCTGTCAAGATAGATGTAAAATATTTATTTTATATCAATATTTATATAAAATATAATATAAATATTTTACATAAATAAATATGTTTACATCTATCTTGACAGCAGACTAAGATAATCAGGGAAACAGAAGTATCATGAGGTAAATCACAGTATAGCATGCAGAGCACATAAAAAAAAAGGCAGGAAAAAAGGGAAACTCGTATCTGACTTTAGTTTGACAAGTTCGTGTCAGCGTCTCTGACTTCATTTTGACACTTGCTGTGCAATTCCCTGACAAAACAGTGGGATTTTTCTGCTTGTGAACTTCCAGAGAGTCGCCAGTGGGAAAAAAACTATACACTGGACAGGATAAACTCTTGCTCTTATGACACAGTTCTTTCTGCACTACAAGGGTGTCTGCAAGATCTGGTTAAAAACAACAAGGTTGTGGCTGTGACTATAGAGTGAAGCTCCTCCTGGTTGCTAATGCTTTATGCATCACACATAAATAACCTTGGTGCTCCCTGAGTTTGGTTCTTACCTTGCAGACGTTTTATTACCCAACTAGGTATCAATATCAGTGCTAGGTGTGAGTGGGGTGTGCACTCTTTTTATATACAAGTTTGCCCTGTCGGTGTTGGTGGGCTGTTGTTTACTGTTAGTTTGAAGGGTCCTTGTTGCTCTCTGAGCTGTTGTGTACTGTTTGATTGTTCGTCTGAGTTGGAGGTTCCTTGACTGGGGATTGTTTACTTGATTGTTGGTCTGCTACTAATCCTGTATTAATCTCTATTTATCTGAATGCTGACTGCTTATAAGTATGATTTTTGGTCTTTTTGTTTCTACTCCCTCGTAGCACTGATGACGTTACCTAGTCAGGTTATAAAACGTTTGCAAGGAAACAACCAAGCTCAGAGAGCAACAAGGTTTATGAGATTGTGGCCACCAAGTTCAGCATTAGGTCATTGTGGCTATTAACTATTTTTGCTATTAACTATAGTGGCAATTTGTGGCTGCTCAAAGGGTATTTTAGTTCCTTAATCCTACCTGTCTCCTTGACCGCTTCCCATCCTCCTACATCCTCAGTCTGGTCAAACGTCATCCATTTTCCTAGCACAACCTCTACTCCCTCCCAGTGCCCCAAAGTAAGTAAAAGACTCAGAAGGTCTCATTAAGGAAAGTAAAAATGGAAAGTGAGAAAACCGGGCTAATATTACACATTAAGAAGACAAAGGTCAGGCTAACCTGCGTGCTTCATGCACTTACGGTTGATCACAAGGAAAAGGAGGTGGAGGATAATTTTTCTTTCTTGCATTCAAGAACAGATAAAGATGAGGATGTGTTGAAGATGAGAAAAGACAATTAATGCTAGAAAGGAAGACCCTGACAAGCCCAGACAATGTAAGTGCCTTTTTGGAGATTGTAAAAATGATTGTCTGATTCTGAAACATAATGAGGAAAGCTGGTCCTGGTTCAAAGGACAGAGCCATGGCAGAAAACTTTTCTTTCTCCTCTTTTCTTTAATTTCCTATTGGTTTAATTTCTTTTCCTTTTTATTTTCTATTTCCTATTGATTTGATTCCTCAGGTTTCCCATCACTAAGGCCAAGACTCAAAGACTATAAGTCCAAAGATCAAACACCAAAGACTACAAGTAGTCCTCGACGTATGACCACAATTGAGCCCAACATTTCTGTTGCTAAGTGAGACAATAACTAAGTGAGTTTTGACCCATTTTAAACCTTTCTTGCCACAGCTGTTAAGCGAATCACTACAGTTATTAAGTTAGTAATACATATGGCTATAAAGTGAACTTGGCTTCCCCATTGACTTTGCTTGCCTGAAGGTTGTAAAAAGTTGATCACATGACCCCGGGACACTGCAGCCATCATAATATGAACCAGTCATCAAGCATCCAAATTTTGATCATGGGACCTTGGAGATGCTGCAAAAGTCGTAAGTGTAAGAACCAGTCATACGTCACTTTTTTCAGTGCCATTGTAACTTCAGTCACCAAACAAATGGTAATAATAATAATAATAATAATAATAATAATAATAATAATAATAGTAAAGTTGGAAGGGACCTTGGAGGTCATCTAGTCCAACTCCCTGCTCAGGCAGGAAACCCTATATCATTTTGGACAAATGGCTGTCCAGTCTCTTCTTAAAAACGTCCAGTGTTGGAGCATTCACTGCTTCTGGAAGCAGATTGTTCAATGACTATCTGTATAGCAGGGCTTTTCAACCAGTGGTACGGGTACCACCTGTGGTACATTGGCACCTGGTAGGTGGTACGCGACCATCCTAGAAAAGTGGTAGCGGGGGAGGGGAATGAGCTGAACCGGTGGCAGCACAAGCCTGAGCAAGAGATAGCTGGAGCTGCAGGGCTGTCAGGGCTCAGTAGAAGCACCAGGATCAGCGGCAGGCTCCAGCTGGCACTTCCGCTGAGCCCAGAAGAAGCACCAATCATCTGGAATGTTGCAGCCTCTCCAGGGTCTTATGATTTACATTCAGATGCTTGGCAACTGATTCATATGTATGATGGTCACAGTGTCCCAGGGTCATGTGAAGTGACCAAAACCTGCTGCAACCACCCAGCAGATGGGGGGGAGGGAATAAAAACCAAACACACCCCTATCCCACCTCAGCTGCCAATCCTCAACAGACATGCTCACAACAATGAAAACCTCGGACAGGAGGAAGAGCGCCGCTGAGCGCACAGGATGGTGTCTTGCTTGGCTATGCCTTGGCGGGGCACTTTTTTCAGTGCCATTGTAACTTTGAACAGTCACTAAGCGAACTGTTGTAAGTCGAGGACTACCTGTACTTTATCACTTTTTTCCTTTTTGGGGGGGGGGTCATCAAGTTTTTGACACCTTGCTAAGAGACTGGTGGTACTCGGATGTTGCCATATCCTAAAAGTGGTACAATGGGTGAAAAGGTTGAAAAGCCCTGCTGTATAGGACTATAAGAATAAGACTCAAAGACTCAAAAACTATAAGACCAAGATCTAAAGACCAAAGATTATATGAGTAAGTTTAAAACCAATCCCACCCATTTTAAAATTTCAGTCTGAAACCACTCACATTTTCATTCTGAGACCACACCACTGAAAAATTCTGAGTTTGTTCACACCTTTAGAAGAATGTCCTGAAGGAGCCTGTGGTTGAGTGGCTGCATAAATAATTGGCAGAGAGGCTAATACAGTAGATTCTCACATTACAGGTAGTCCTCAATTTACAATTGAGCCCAACATTTTCATTGCTAAGCGGGACAGTTATTCAGTGAGTTTTACCTCATTTTATGACTTTTCTTGCCACAGTTGTTAAGTGAATCACTGCAGTTGTAAAGTTAGTAACATGGTTGTTAAGTGAATCTGGCTTTCCCATTGATTTATTTGTCAGAAGTTCACAAAAGATAATCACTTGACCCCAGGACACTGCAACCGTCATAAATAGATGCCAGTTGCCAAGCGTCTGAATTTTGATCACAAGACCATGGGGATGCTGCAACTGTCATAAGGGTGAAAAATGGTCATAAGTCACTTTTTTCTGTGCTGTGGTAACTTTGAATGGTCACTAAAATTGGTTGTAAGTGGAGGGTTGCCTGTATATAAACAGTCATGATGATGATGATGAGGAGGAGGAGGAGGAGGAGGAGGAGAGAAGAAGAAGAAGAAGAAGAAGAAGAAGAAGAAGAAGAAGAAGAAGAAGAAGAAGAAGAAGAAGAAGAAGAAGAAGAAGAAGAAGAAGAAGAAGAAGAAGAAGAAGAAGAAGAAGAAGAAATTGGAAGGGACCTTAGAGGTCATCTAGTACAACCCCCTGCTCAGGCAGGAAACCCTATACCATTTTGGACAAATGGCTGTCCAGTCTCTTCTTAAAAACTTCCAGCGTTGGAGCATTCACCACTTCTGGAGGCAAGTAGTTCCATTGATTAATTGTCCTCACTGTCAGGAAGTTTCTCCTTAGTTCTAGGTTGCTCCTCTCCTTGATCAGTTTCCACCCCTTGCTTCTTGTCCTGCCTTCAGGCACTTTGGAAAATAGCTTGACTCCCTCTTCTTTGGGGCAGCCCCTGAGATATTGGATATTGTTACCTAGTTGGGTAATGAAACGTCTGCAAACAAATAACCAAACTCAGAAAGGATTCCAAAGATTGGGAATGCTGGCCAAGACAAGGTCAGGAATGCAGAGATGTTTCTCTGATTGGATACTAAGGGAAGATTTGCCATCCCTCCCTACAAACCTCAGCATTGTCTCCAGCTGTTAAAAAGACAGACATTCTGCATGCCTTGAAGGTAGAGGAAGATCCGTTTGTTCCAGTTTAAGTTTCAATGAAATCCTGGATCTTTCTCCTCCTTTAATGCCTCCGGTTGTAAGCTCCTGATCTTCCCCGGCAGCTTACAATCTTTTAACACAAACATATCTTTAAGAATTGGAGAGCTGAGACAAGAAATCTCCCAGGCATTGGATGAAAAGGGCAAGACCCTTTGGATTATTATAACCATTTAGTTTAGCCTGTGTGAGGCTGGGAGGATAGCAAGCTTTACTTAATCAGGTACTGTTTCCTGCCCGCCCCTCTGTCAAAGCCATTTTATGCCTTCTCCTTCGCTTAGGGCACTTCCTACCCACCCACCCTAACTTGCTTTTCTTGAGAACCTTTTATTATTATTATCGATCATCGCACAGTCAGCCAGATGTTCAGACTGGATTTGGCATTTTGTCTACCTATCGAGTCCTTACCCAGGACCTGGGATAGGCAGGACCTGATTGATGTGGATGTTTGATGGTATTACAGATATCGTCGCAGGATGGAAGCAGTTCCTAATAAGGCCGCCTTTTGCAATTGACTAATAGCGAATTTGTCAATGCCAATGGTGTTCAAGTGGTGCTCCAGTTGTTTTGGGATTGCACCCAAGGAGCCTATGACTATTGGTACTACCCTTGCTTGCTTTTGCCACAGTCTTTCTATTTCTATTTGTAGGTCTTTGTATTTTGTTATCTTCTCCAGTTCTTTCTCTTCTATTCTGCTGTCTCCAGGCACTGCCACGTCCACTATCCAGACTTTTTTGTCTTTCTTATCGACAATTGTTAAGTCTGGGGTGTTATGTTGCAGGTGCTTGTCTGTTTGAATTCTGAAGTCCCAGAGCAGTTTAATTTTATCATTTTCTATGACTTTCTCTATTTTATGATCCCACCAGTTTTTGCTTACAGGCAAATGATATTTTTTGCAGATCTTCCAATGCACCATTGTTGCTACTTTGTCATGCCGCTGCTTGTAATCAGTCTGTGCAATCTTCTTGCAACAGCTTACCAAGTGGTCCACTGTTTCTTCAGCTTCTTTGCATAGGCGGCACTTACTGTCTGTTGCTGTCTTCTCAATTTTGACTTTGTATGCATTTGTCCTTAAGGCTTGGTCTTGTGCAGCCAGAATTAGTCCCTCGGTCTCTTTCTTCAATTTTCCTGCTCTTAGCCATTGCCAGGTTTTATTGTTATCTGCTTTCCCAGCTATTTTTTTCATGTATTGGCCATGTAGTGCTTTGTCTTCCCATGCCTCTATTCTGTTCTTCATTTGGTCTTTCTTGTAGGCCAGTTTGGTCTCTCCAGTAGTCAGTAAGCCTTCCTGATATACTAATTTCAGTGCATCTTCATCATTGTTCTTCAGATATTCTTCCAAAGCCATTTTTTCTTCTTCAACCATCTGATGTACTTGTAGCATTCCACGCCCACCTATTTGCCTTGGTAGATAAAGTCTATCAATGTCACTGCGTGGATGAAGGGCATGATTCATTGTCATTATTTTTCTGGTCTGCCTATCCATTGCTTTTAGTTCTGCTTGAGTCCAGTCCACTATTCCAGCTGTGTACCTAATGACTGGGATTGCCCAGGTGTTGATTGCCTTTATGGTATTTCCTCCATTGAGTTTGGACTTTAAGATCTTCTTCACTCTCTTGATGTATTCACCTCTAATCTTTTTCTTGACTTCAGTGTGCTTGATGTTGTCAGCTTGAAGGATACCCAAGTATTTGTAGTACTCTTCCTCATCCAGACTCTTAATGTTATTTTCGTGGGGCATCTTGATTCCTTCAGTTTTCATTATTTTTCCTTGTTTGATAGTAAGTGTGGCACATTTGTCCAAGCCAAACTCCATTACAATATCTTGGCTATATATACGGACAGTGTTGAGCAGCGATTCTATTTCAGATGATGTTTTTCCATACAGCTTCAGATCATCCATATAAAGGAGGTGGGATAGTCTGGCAGATGTTTTTGATGTTTGATAGCCATGTCCTGAGTTATTCAGTATTGTTGACAGAGGAAACAGTGCAATAACAAATAGTAATGGTGATAATGAATCTCCTTGAAATATTCCTCTCTTGATATTAACCTCTCCCAGTCTCTCACCATTGATCTGCAACTGTGTCTTCCATTGTGCCATCGATCTTTGCACAAATTTTCTGATGTTTCTACTGACTCCTGTTATTTCTAGGCACTTTATTATCCAATCATGTGGCAGAGAGTCAAATGCCTTTTTGTAGTCAATCCATGCCACATTCAGGTTGGTCTTCCTTCTCTTGCAGTTTCCAAGATCATTTTGTCTATTAGGAGTTGATCTTTTGTTTCCTCTGCTGTTGGGGCGGTTTCCTTTCTGCTCAGGTGAAAGAGATTGTTTCAACTAGATGCTGTTGCACTGCATCAGCTACTACACCAGTTAGTAATTTGAAAGTTGTTGGTAAGCAGGTAATTGGCCTGTAGTTACCTGGTGTTGCCCCTTTTGCTGGATTTTTCATTATTAGGTAGGTTTTCCCAGTGTTAGACTTGTCAATTTCTCCTCCTATGTAGTATGATTGTGAACTGTTGGCAATGAGTGGTGTATGAACAGTAGATGTTTCAACCCAAAACCCATGCAGTTCTATCTTCAACCTGGGTGCTGGGACAATTTTGATTTTCTTTGCTCTTTTCTACCATTTTTGTTGTTATTACTAGTTCTTTCATTTCAACTTCTGTTTTATTTGCATCCACCTCTTTTAACCAAGCCGCATCCTTGTTGTATTTCTTGGGTTATCCCATATCTGCTTCCAGAACTGCACTGTTTCTTCCTTGTCAGGTACTGACTGATTCTTTGCAGTTTCTCCATTGATTGATTGGTAGAAACGTTTCTGATTGGATTGAAATTGGAGGTTCTGCCTATAGTTTGCAATTCGAGCTTCATATCTACTGATTTTCCTGGCTATAGCTGTTATTTGTTGCTTTATTATTATTATTATTATTATTATTATTATTATTATTATTATTATTATTATTTGTTTCTAAACCGCTGAGGACTGAATCCAATTCCTCCCAGCTTCTGAAGCTGGGAAGAATTTTCCAAAGGTTTGGAGACTATCTATATGCAGTGGCTAGAAGTTGAAAACGACTTTATTTACTTTTGTTTAATTTTATTGTTGTTTATAAATAAGCCAAAGTGGTAAGCATCCAAAGGATCTTGCCCTTTTCACCTAATGCCTGGGAGTTCTCTTGTTTTGGCACTTCAATTGTTAAATATATGTTCTTAAATATATGTTCTTAAGAATTAAGAAATATATAAGATTATAAATTGCCAGGGAAGACCAGGAGCTTACATGCCCAATATTCCTTCCTCTTTCTATTTTCCCCACAACAACCCTGACAGTTGGAACAATTAACCAGTGGAACCACCTGCCTCCAGAAGCGGTGAATGCTCCAACACTGGAAGTTTTTAAGAAGAGACTGGATGGCCATTTGTCTGAAATGGTATAGGGTTACCTGCCTGAGCAGGAAGTTGGACTTGATGACCTCCAAGGTCCCTTCCAACTTTATGATGATGATGATGATGATGATGATGATGATGATGATGATGATGATGGATCATCGCACAGTCAGCCAGATTTGGCATTTTGTCTACCTATCAAGTCCTTACCAAGGACCTGGGATAGGCAGATGTGGATGTTTGATGGTATTACAGGTATCGTCGCAGGATGGAAGCAGTTCCTAGTAAGGCTGCCTTTTGCAATTGACTAATAGTGAATTTGTCAATGCCAATGGTGTTCAAGAGGTGCTCCAGTTGTTTTGGGATTGCACCCAAGGAGCCTGTTACTATTGGTACTACCCTTGCTTGCTTTTGCCACAGTCTTTCAATTTCTATGTCTTTGTATTTTGTTATCTTCTCCAGTTCTTTCTCGTCTATTCTGCTGTCTCCAGGCACTGCCACGTCCACTATCCAGACTTTTTTGTCTTTCTTATCGACAATTGTTAAGTCTGGGTGTTATGTTGCAGGTGCTTGTCTGTTTGAATTCTGAAGTCCCAGAGCAGTTTAATTTTATCATTTTCTATGACTTTCTCTATTTTATGATCCCACCAGTTTTTGCTTACAGGCAAATGATATTTTTTTTAGATCTTCCAATGCACCATTGTTGCTACTTTGTCATGCCGCTGCTTGTTGTTGTTGTTGTTGTTGTTGTTGTTGTTGTTGTTGTTGTTATTATTATTATTATTATTATTATTATTATTATTATTATTATTATTACTATTATGAACCCTGTTAGATGGGTGGTTGAGTTGCAAGAGAAGGACTGGCCCAAAGTCACTCAGCCGGCTTTCATGTCTAAGATGGGACTAGAACTCACCATCTCCTGGTAATTGGCCCAAAGTTACCCAGTCAGCTTTCACACCTAAGGCAGTACTAAATGTCCTGGTCTCCTGGTGATTGGCCCAAACTCTTCCGGATGGCTTTCTTCCCGAAAGTGAGACTAGAATTCACAGTCTCCTAGTGATGGCTCAAAGTCACCCAGCTGGTTTTCATGCCTAAGTCAGAACTAGAACTCACTGTCTCCTAGTGATTGGCCCAAAGTTATCCAAGTGGTTCGACTTGACATATAATCAATCAATCAATCAAAGGCAGCACAAGCCAACTGTTCATATCTGAAGTGTCATGCTTATATTTTTATTAACAAAGTGGACATTTTTTGCATTCAACCATTGAAGATAATTTTTCTCTACATCAAGATGCACCCCCACAGCTAAGAATGGCCTCTCCAGGGGAATGAGATAGGAAAAAAACGGGGGAGCAAAAGGAGTTATTTGAGGAGTGGGGTTTTTTTTTTAATTTTACATATTGATCCACAGCTCAAGATAGATCAGCATGGCCAGCATCCAATAATTGGGCAACATCACTGCACACTTCCATTGACTGATCTGGCAGGGCATGTATGGAACCTACTTTATTTTTCCCATAATATCCTAGCCTATGGGACAGGAACCTCTTCAGATCCCAGCTTTAAAAAAAAAATCATGAAAATCATTAAGCCCAAACTATCCATTGATAAGCAAGACCGTTGTTAGCATGAGTTGCACCCCAATTTATGGCCTTTTTTGCCACAGTTGTTAAGTGAATCACTACAGTTGTTAGGTGAATCATGTGGTCCTTAAGCAAATCCAGCTTCCCCCATTGACTTTGTTTGTCAGAAGCCAGCTGGGGAGGTTTCAAATGGTAATCACATGACCCCAGGACACTGCAAGTGTCAAACACATACATAACATACACCTAAACGTACCATATACAACATATGTATAGACCGACACCCCTACATATACATAACAAATAAATATTAAATACTGTCCATCTTGAATATATAACAGAAGGAGGAAGCTTGAGAGTTCACAAGATTAACGCTGTATGGAATGAAACTAGTGAAAATCAATCATAAGTCGCTTTTCTCAGTGCCCTTGTAACTTGGAACAGTCACTAAACCAGTGGTTCTCAACCTGTGGGTCGGGACCCCATTTGGGGTCGAACAACCATTTCACGGGGGTCGCCAAACAACGCAGTCCGCCATTTCTTCCCCCTTTTCCTTAGCTGTGCTACTCCCTTTTATTCTATTGGCTTTTGAAAGCCAATTGGAATTGTCCAGGCTGTCTCTGCCCTCCTGAGCCCGCCAAAAGTCCCATTCTGCAAACGGTGCTGCACCAGTTGAGTAGTCCTCGACTTACGACCAGTTGAGTAGTCCTCGACTTACGACCAGTTGGGGGTCGCGGCATTAAAAAGGTTGAGAACCACTGCACTAAACGAATGGTTTTAAGTCAAGGGCTACCTATAATTGTAATCAAATTCATAAAAAAGAAAGAAGTGGAAACTTTGGAGCTGTATACATGTAGGTGGCTATCAAGTGCTCAGATTCTGGTCAGTTTTCCAAAGAGCAGATTTTACACCTGTCCTTATTTTCCATTCCACAGTTCAACTAAAAAACACGTTTCTTGCCAAGGGGGGCAAAAACTGTCCATAATCCTGGCTATATAGGCTCTTCCTGGAAAAAAGAAAGTCAGAAAATGCTTGCAGGCTGCTCACTCACAGATGGCATCTAAGGGAGATAGGAGGCTGCGTTCTGCGATCAGTTAAGTCACTGTCCAGACTTATCAGCGAAGTAACAGACGGTCCATCTGGTAAAATAACTTGATGCCGAGGGAAGGAGTGTTTCTCCCTAAAGGACTGTGATAAATCATGTTTATGGGCAGCAGTCACGGTCCAGGGTCCAGGCAGTGTGGTCCAGCCTTGTGCAGGCCGGAAGAAAAACTGGGGTCAGGTGCAACAATAAATTGCCATCTAAACACTCAGCGTCGAAAGCTAATCAGGAATCAGGGACAACAGAACGCCCGGGACAGAAGGTCTGCCCAAGGCATATTCTCAGGCTGCCTGCAGTTAGCCGATTCCAAAAGATCTCTGGAAGTATATGCTTTCAACTCTGAGATCTAGAAACATGTCTGCCTGTCTGTGTTTAAACTGAAGATACAATATTCTGAGTCTCACTAAAGTTCCCAACTCTGTGGCCAAGGTCAACACTAAGTATTATAGGGCCTTCAAGTTGCTCTCAACAGTGAGATATAGAAACTCTTTCTGTCTGTCTGTCTGTCTGTCTGTCTGTCTGTCTGTCTCTCTCTCTCTCTCTCTCTCTCTGTGTGTGTGTGTGTGTGTGTGTGTGTGTGTGTGTGTGAATTAAAGCTGCAATACTTTGAGTCTCACTAAAGTTCTCAACTCTGTGGCCAATGTCAACATTAAGCATTGTAGGACCACCAAGTTGCCTTCAGCCATGAGCTCTAGAAAACTCCCCCCTCTGTGTGTGTGTGTATGTGTGTGTGTGTGTGTTTGAATTAAAAGTACAATTCACTCTGAGTCTCACTAAAATTCCCAACTCTATAACCAAGGGTCAACATTAAGCATTTTTGCATTGATTTGTGATCACTGTGCCATCCTAGAATAGAATAGAGGTGGAAGGGACCCTGGAGGTCATCTAGTCCAGCCCCCTGCTCAAGCAGGAGAACCTATACCATCTCGGACAAGTGATTGTTCAGTCTATTCTTAAAAATTTCCAGTGATGGAGCATCCACAATTTCTGGAGGCAAGCTGTTCCACTGGTTGATTGTCCTCACTGTCAGGAAGTTTCTCTTTAATTCCAGGTTGCTTCTCTCTTTGATCAGTTTCCAACCATTGTTTCTCGTCCTTCCCTCTGGTGCTCTGGTAAACAACCTGGCCCTCTCTGCCTTGTGGCAGCCCCTCAGATACTGGAATACTGCTATCATGTGTCCCCTGTTTCTTCTTTTCTTTAGACTAGCCAAACCTAAGTCCTGCAGCCGTTCTTCGTATGTTTTGGTCTCCAGGCCTTTAATCATCTTAGTTTTAATTCTAATTCTAATTCTAAAATAACCGTCCATCTTGGGTATCTTTGTGCAGCTAACCTGGTTGACCAGCAACTCTTTTGACACTCCATTGCTGGCTGGGGAATTCTGGGAATTGAAGTCCACACATCTTAGAGGTGCCAAGGTTGAGAAACAGTGCTCCAGAGAAGCAATTATGAAGATAGTATAAAGATATTTCTTTTAGAGCAGTGGAGTGAAGGTCTTCCCATTGGTGAGCCTTCTCACTTCATCCTCTCCTTTAGCTCCTTGGATCTCTCTTCTCCTCGCGAGTCAACACCTCTTTGCAGCTTAATACAGGTGTCCAAATTATGATCACATGACCATGGGGGTAAGTCGTTTTTTCAGTGCCATTGTAACTTTGAACAGTCACTAAATGAATTGTTGTAAGTTGAGGACTTCCTGTATCATTTCACCCAAAATGGTCTTTTGTACGGAGTCATAAATCTGCTTCCCATGCAATAGCTGGCCTTTTCCCATTATTCCTGGCCCTTGAAATAAAGACTAGAGCCAGGGTGAAGCTCTTGCTGGGTGCAATTTCTGCGGCCCACAAATTTACTCTAGGAAGGTGTAGAGGACTCTGGAGACAGCCTTCAAGAAGGAATTCAGTGATTGCTATGTAAGCATCAGTTCAGTCCAGCCAGAAAGGATTGAGAAAGAAACGTAAGGTTTTTCTACCCTGATTCTTTGTTGGGTTTGTTTGCTTTTGTTACTTCTTTACTCATTGAATCCTTTCCACGATTTCTAGCCTGAAGATGAGTTTGCAAAAACTCAGATGTTTGACCAATGTCGTCCGTCCTACCTTCCTTCCTTTCTTCCTTTCTACCTTCCTTCCTTTCTTCCTTTCTACCTTCCTTCCTTCTTTTCTTCCTTTCTTCCTTCCTTCATTTCTGCCTTCCTTCTTTCTTTCCTTTCTTCCTTCCTTCCTTTCTGCCTTCCTTCCTTCCTTCCTCCTCCTTCTATCCTCCCTCCTCTTCCTCCTTCCTTCCTCCTTTCTCTTCTTCCTTCCCTCCCTCCCTTCCCTCCCTTCTTCCTTCGCTCACTCCCTGAAATCAAAATATTGAACATGTCCAAAACCTGTCCATCAAATCTCGCTCTCAGTCTTGACCTTCGCCCACATGTCTCTGCCTCTCCATCCCCCAAACCCTTGACTATTTCTCTGATCTCTGCTGTCTCTAGAATGTCATAAACACTACCCCCCCCCCATTCCTTTCTCCACCAACACCAGCAGACCCCCGTTTGTGCAACTGAACACAGAGCCCATGGACATTTGTTCAGGTAATTTGCTGTTTACAGATAGAAAATGAGAGAATCCGAGCAAATTCTGCCCAAGAGGTCTTTTTTTCTGAGTTGTATGGATGGGGTCTCCAAAATACAAACAGCCCATAAATGATGAGTTGCTATTCCTCACCATTGTCCACCCCCACCCTCCTCCCCCTCCCCATCTTGCTGCCTGTGCAAAAGGAGTTTTGAGAGGCTAAGAAGATTAGGGATGAAAGTGGATAAATATTAAGACAGACACATCCTGGCATCTGGGTGGTAGATCAGCTTGCCTTTCATCGTGACGGACATTAACGAGAAAGCTATGATTTCATCCCCCCACCACCACCTGCTGGTTATAGATTCATGTGAGAAAATGGGACAGGCCCGGGCCACTGCTTAAGACAAGACTCTGATGCAAATTGGCAGACGTAGAAATGAGTGGTCAATATAGATTAGGATTAAACCTTAAATCCTGCCTAGAATCACAGGGTACAGCATTGATCAGGTCTAGTTGCCATAGTGCTCTAACAGAAAGTGTGAGAGAAGACGGTGGACAGACGCAATCATTCTGATGTCTTTCCTTTGCAGTTAGGGTGACAGGTAGTCCTCGACTTATGAACACAACTGAGCCCAAAATTTCTGCTGTTAAGTGGGGTTTGCCCCATTTTTTCAACCTTTCTTGCCATAGTTGTTAAGTGAATCACTGCATTTGATCAGTTAGTAACCCAGTTGTTAAGTGAATCCGGCTTCCCTGTTGACTTTGCTTGTCAGAAGGTCATAAAGGATGACCACATGACCCCCCTGAAAGCATTGCAACCAGTTGCCAAGTGTCTGAATTTTGATCACATGACCAGGGGGATGCTACAAAGGGTCCTAACTGTGAGAAACGTACCGTATATTCCAGCGTATAGGGCGACCCAGGGTATAAGACGACCCCCGAGTTCGGCGCCGAGTCGCATGCCTAGAAAGTCATCTTATACGCCGGAAACTACCGTGATTTCCGGCGTATAAGACGACTTGGTGTATAAGACGACCCCCGAATTCGGTGCCGATTTCAACACTCTCAAAAGTCGTCTTATATGCCGGAAAGTATGGTAAGTCACATTTTTCAATACTGTTGTAACTTTTTGGTGGTCATGTAAAAATATAAAAGCTTTTTGGATTAAGATATGGTGGAATATTCAAAGAATTTTTAGAAAGAGGGTAAAATTTACTCCACAACTGTTTTTGTTAGGTATTGTTATTGATTGTGATGCTAAGGAGGTTATATTGATGCTGAATTTGATTACAGCTGCAAGGCTGTTAGTAGGGCAATATTGGAAGAAGGAATCTTTGCCTACTTTGCAAGAGTGGTTTTTTAAAGTTTCCTACTTGGCGGAAATGGCAAAGATTTCGGCTTTCTTAAAGGAGCAATCGCAAGAGAAATTTTTTGCCGTATGGGAAAAATGGATAAATTTCACACAATATAAATTGGATATAAAAAAATATCATTTAGCTTTTTTATAACTTGTATACAAATTTTGATATTTTATAGATTGTATTCTTTCTCTTTTTTTCTTCTTTTTTATTTCTTTTCTTTTCTTTTTTTTCTTTTTTAAGTATCTTTTCTTTTTAATGTTTATACTTCTTTTGTTATATATACTTTATTGTTAACTAGCTTATAATTTGTTTAATAATTGTAGTTAAGCCTATATTCAGCTTTGGGAAGCTCGGGGGGGGGGGGGATGGAGGGGTGGTTTGGGAGGGGTTGAGGGTTGTTTTATTTTTTGTTGTTGTTCTTTTTGTTTTTTTGTAAAAACTTTTTAAAAAATTCTTAATAAAAAAAAAAATACTGTTGTAACTTTGAATGGTCACTAAACAAACTATTGTCAGTCAAGTGTCATGCCTCCGTCAGGGCCTGAATCTGCTGAGGAAAATGAGCTGGAACGGGACCCTATGGAGGTCGAGGGAGAGGTGTCTGTGGCTTCAGAGGAATGTGAGGAAGAGCAGGCCAAGGCAGGCCAGGACCCAGGAGAGACAGAGTTCAGACGATGAGCAAGGGCCACCCCCACCTGATCCTAGAGCACGGAGAGTGGAGAGAAGGAGGGAACAATGCAGGCAGGCTCAACTACTTGGGAGGAAAGCATCCCACCCCTCTCCACAAGGCACGCCTGGAGACTGAGATTTAAGGAGACGCTGTGGGGAGAGGCATTTGTCGGGAACAAATGCTTGTTCCTTGGAGTTTTGTGTGTGTTGTTGCTGATCTCTTGTTCTGTGACTTCTGCTTGGAAACCCGGAAACTCTGACCATTGGACTGTCTGACAACGTTGCTTGGATGTTCAAAGATCTTGGACTGTATTTTGGCTTCCCTTTTGAAACTGCTCAGGCAAACGTGTTTTCACACAGACTCGTTAGGTTTATGAGGTATGTGTCATTCCTTGTTATCTCCCGTGGCCATGAGTAAATTCCTCTCCTAATCAGACTGTGTGTGAAACTACTTGCAGCCAGAGGCAGCTGAAGGTGTGTGTGTCTTCCTTTGTTTGGAGACTTGCCAGAAACGTGGGAGCATTTGGGGAAAATTTGGAGCAATTAAAGGGCGGTTTGAATTGCCAGCTGACTGCATTGCCTCTGTGCTGTGCCCTGGGTCATCACACAAGGACTATCTGTATTTGCATTCTTGGGTAGCTCTGTTCATAACATACAGTGGAACAAACATATACAGGTAGTCCTTGACTGACAACAGTTCATTTAATGACAGTTCAAAGTTACAAGGGCACCTGAAAAAAAGTGACTTATGACCATTTTTCACACTTATGACCATTGCAGCATCCATAGTCACATGATCAAAATTGGCAACTGGTTCATATGTATGACGATTATCGTGTCCTGGGGTCAAATGGTCACTTTTTGCGACCTTTTGACAAGGAAAGTCAATGGGGAAGCCAGATACACTTAAAAATCGTGTTCCTAATTTAACAAGTGCAGCAATTCACTTAACAACTGTGGCAAGAAAGGTCATAAAATGGGGCAAAACTCTTTTAACAAATGTCTCACTTAGCCACAGAAATGTTGGCCTCAACTGTGGTCATAAGTCGAGGACTACCTGCAGTCTTGCACACATGTAAGCTGAAAATCACCTTAAATGCAGAGGCTGGGTTCAAGTGAACATGCTTAGCTTAATCCGCTGTTGCTGAATAAAGCTATTTTCTGGGTTGAATCATAACCTGCACACCCCATTAATGCAGGCGATGCAAACACGCACGCATATCCACGCAAACCTAATCAAGATTAAAACTAACCAAGCTTAGCCTATTGTGCGAACGCAGCTAGTGGGATTTATCATTATTATTCTCGTTCTTATTGTCAGCTTTTTTGCTACTCTAGCATCGTTCTCAGCACATTTTACAATGAATAAGGGAGCCTTGCCCCCCAAAGGTTTTCCATTCTAAACAGGAACACAAAAGGGGCAGCAGAGTAGTGGGAGGAAAACAGAACGGGGGTAAAAGCAAAGGACTATGGAACATTTTGAGTGCTTAGCTTAGCTGTAGTAGGATTTATTGATGCATCAGGATGAATGGGCAGTGGTGAAGAGGTTGACGAGAATGGGGAGATCTCAGCCCCAGAAGATCACTGAGTGACCTGGAGGCAGATTCATATTCCCTCTTTCCCTCCCTCCCTCCTTTTTCTTCTCCCCCGCTCCCTTTCTCTCTCCATCTCCCTCTCTTGTCCTTTGTTTCTCTTTCCTCCTTCTCCCTTTCCCTCTCTCCTCTTTTTCCCTCCCACACTCTCTCCCTCCCTCTCTCCTCTTTCTCCCCTTCCTTTTCCTCTTTCCCTCTCTCCCTCTTTCTCTCTCCCTCTCTCTCCCTCCTTCTTTTCCTGTCTCCTCTCCCTCTCTCCCTCCCTTTCGCTTTCTTCCCTCTTTTTCTCTCTCTCCTTCCTTCTCTCCCTCTCTCCTCTCCCTTTCTCCCTCCTTCCCTTTCTCCCCTCTTTGTCTCTCTTCCTCTCTTTCCCCTCTTCCCCTTTCTCCCTTTTCCCTCATCTTCTCTCCCTCCCTCTCTCTCCCTCCCTCTCTCCCTTTCCCTCTCTCCCTCTCTCTTCCTCCCTCCCTCTATCCCCCTTCTCCCCACCTCTCTCCCCCTCCTTTCTCTCTCTGTTTTTCTCAGCCCAACCTTCCTTAAACGTTTGTTGTAGGCAAAAACTGAAGAAGGAAGAGCTACCATATGCCTGCCACCATTTTCTCTTGGAGAAAAGCCAAGACTTGAATTTAAACAAACCATCAATATCAACTCGGTTGCAGACACTTTTTTGAAGTCCATTATGCCACACTGCCTTGAGTTTGGGTTGAGGCACCCAATGTACCAGATCTAGGCTAAAATGAGGTTAGGTTTAATTAATATATACTTTCATAGGAACCCAGCCACTGTCTGAGCACGTGGTATAAACCCCTTCTGTCAAATTAATTTTTTTTACAGTTTATCATTAGGCACAGTTCTTAAGTTTAGCATCAGCATGTTGTGTAAATCCACCAGCCTTATAGTTTCATGGGGGGGGGGGCGGAGGAATCATCAAAATAATATAGGGGTAAATCAGATAGAAAAAAATATATATTCTGAGTTATTTCCATTCTGCTCTGTGATAGGCTGGCTCCATCAAGGTAAAGATTTGAGAAATGAGCGAATACTTTTTTTCTGCCTCCTTAGCAACCATCTCATGCAGATGCCAAAATATATCCATGCCCCTCCTTCCTCCAAAGACTGAGAATCCTGCAACAGGAGGCTGCCAACAAAAGCAGAGAATATCAACAAAGAGGTTTTCTTCAAATGATGGGGCCTTGCTACAAACTAGGCCACATTCGCACATTAACTTTAACCTGCAGATTGAACTAACCTACTTCCAGCATTCACTCTAGACACAAAATTATCGATTAGCTAAATGTATTCAGTTGACCCTGGGTGTTGAAATACAAACAACAAGAAGTTTTAACAAAATAACAGAGTTGGAAGGGACCTTGGAGGTCATCTAGTCCAACCCCCTGCTCAGGCAGGAAACCCTGTATCATTTCAGACAAATGGCTGTCCAGTCTCTTCTTACAAACTTCCAGTGTTGGAGCATTCACCGCTTTTGGCAGCAGGTTGTTCCACTGATTAATTGTTCTCACTGTCAGGAAGTTTCTTCTTAATTTGTAAGTCCGTTCTCTCCTTGCTTTTTTTTTTAAGTTTTGCATGTCATATGAATGCAACTATTTCTTTGATTGACTCTTGACTGCATTATATGAAGATAGCCACAGGATGATCAAAAGTAAATAAATATACAAGACCTGTACACATGAATCCACCATATCTGGAGCAAATATTCCAGATCCAACTGTGGAAACAAACATAAGATTCTTTTTCTAATATTTGTAGTCCCGTGAAAAATCCCTGTTGCCACATTGCTTATTATTAAAAATGAATACTTTAATCAGCCAAGGCTCATCCCAAGGCACTGTGTCTACCACGACTAAAGTAATAAATGACGACATACAATGGCTCAAGAAAACAGGTTGCTGAAAACAATGAATTAATGATTTTTTTTTTAAAAAAAAAAGATGCTTAGATTAGAACTAATGTGTTGATATCCCAAACAAGCACAAAAACAATCCCAAAAGATTCCATCCATTCGAAAATCTATGAACTTTGTTCCCTATTTCCACCTTTTAATAGAATAACAGAATAACGGATTTAGAAGGGACCTTGTAGGTTTTCTAATCCAAACAGGAAACACTATATCGTTTCAGACAAATGGTTGTCCAATCTCTTCTTAAAAACATCCAGTGACGGAGCACCCAGAGTTTCTGAAAACAAGCCATTCCACTGATTATTCTGTCAGGAAATTTCTCTTTAGTTCTCGGCTGGTTCTCTCCTTTATTTGTTTCATTAATTGTTTCTTGTTCTGCCTTCAGGGGCTTTGGAGAATGGGTTGACCCCCTCTTCTTTGTGGCAGCCCCTCAAATACTGGAGCACTATCATGTCACCCCTGGTCCTTCTCTTCATTAAAGTAGACATACCCAATTCCTGCAACCGTTCTTCCTATGTTTTAGCCTCCAGTCCCCTAATCATCTTTATTCCTCTTCTCTGCTCTCTTTCTAGAGTCTCAACATCTTTTCAATATCGTGGCAACTGAAACTGGATGGCAACATTACCAAGGCATTATAAAGTGGTTTTAGAGATGCAATAGTATATTATCTAATTAAACTCTAGCTCATACAGGAACACTAACAAACATTTTGACAGCCACCTCATAGACCAACCTAAATCCCACTGACACGCTTCTCAATCAATAAGAGAATAAGAGTGACAGGAACACACTGAAAATTATCAGAGATGTAAATAAGAAAATAAACTAAAACAAAGGACTAATTCAGCCTCTGCTCTCCTTAGTAACACTGCACCAGCATTTTTGACCACATGTCCTTGAAACAGCCCTATCTTCCAGCAGGGAGTGTCCAGATATATCAGATCTGGAGCCCCAATAAAGGAGAATATTTATAGAAGGATAAGACAGAATCAAACTATTTCGAGATCTGGGACAAATTTTATCACTGATGTGAATCAAGGAGAACTGCTTGGGTTTTAAATTAGCATCAAGATAGAATTATATATAATCGTATATATAACTGTATTGTATAGAAGAATATGTTTATATAGGGATCAAGAATTATGTATTAATTATATGTATCAAGAGGAACAAACTGTTAGGAATATTTATTTTGGAATGTCACATTATGTCCATCCTTGTTTTTAGCTGTATTATAAATAAAAAAACATTTTTTAAAAAGGAGAATATTTATAGCTTGGGGTTGAAATGAAGGGTCCGTGGTGGTCTCTGAATTTGGTTGCTTTCTAGCAAACATTTTATTATCCAAACTAGGTAACATCATCAGTGCTAGTGGAGCAACCATAGTCTCTAACCAGTCTGGATGGCTAGGGATGCTAGGTACGTGCAAGGCAGAGGTTCTCAACCTATGGGTCGCAACCCCATTTGGGGTCGAACGACCATTTTACGGGGGTCGCCAAACAATGCGATCCACCATTTTCCCCCCTCAGGGGGCGGCGCCACGCATGGGGGCGGTGCCGTGCATGCGCGGCGTGTCCGTGTGATGGGGGTCGCCGTCACAGAAACATTGAGAAACGCTGGTGTAAGGCATCATAAGCTGCCTTAGGTTCGGTTGTACATGTATACATCAGAACTGGACTGTGTTGTTTCTCAGTGTCAGAATATATGTGGGTATGTGGGTATAAGCACATTTTTTGTTATATTTATGTAGTATATATTGGAGGCCATGGCCCTTTGAGAGCTGTATGCAGTGAAATTTCATTTTAATGTATGCCGATTAGTGTACATTTAAAGTGACAATAAAGTTATTCTATTCTATTCTATTCTATTCTATTCTATTCTATTCTATTCTATTCTATTCTCAGTAAAGATTCTAGTCCAGTCTAGTCTAGTCTATTCTGAAGTTTTAATGCATCTAGAATTGCAAGCATAAAGTAGCTGGACCGTTGCAATCCTGCAGACTTTTCTTTGATTCAGGGAAGCTCCCTTCTTTATACTAAAAGGTTTGCAAACATGTACATTTGCAAACGAGGCAAGGTTTTCTTTCTGGCCTCGAGGCCTCGCCACAGCTTCGCCTGGGCCCGCCACCGAAACCTGCGTGCAATGTGCGGCGTGCAAAAGCCGGGCAAGCGAACGGAGGAAGAAGTGCACCGCGTGCGCCCCCCCCCCCATTCTCTCCCCGGCTCAGATTTGCATTCAAATGTTTGCCTGCCTACTCCGACTCGGAGCTTTATCATGTCAGTACAGCCAACAGCTTGTTTATGAATAAAAAATGTGGCAGGCCAACCAAAGGACCGAGTTGTCTTTGTTTTGTCAAGTGTGCCGGAGACAAAACGGCGCGGCGCGTTACAAGTCCTCGCGCAGTACAAGACGCCCGAGACCTGGCGGGGCAGCTGGCCTGGAAACTGCTACCTGCAGGCCGGTTGCCATGGCGAAGCGCCCGTCACCCTCCTTTGACAAACCCCGATGCATATTCATGAGGCCGGGCCCGTCTGCCTCCGGAGGGACCGCGGGGGAAGCTTGCGATGCAAATCAGCGGGGCTTTGACGGACAGCCACTTTATTAACTCATTAAGCTCATCTTGTTCCCTTTAAATGCAGTATAATTACAAATAAAGCTGTCACACTTTGTTTGCAGTTATATAATTTAGCTAAGTATCGCTATGACCCGGCTTTCAAGGCGGAAAGAGAGATGAGGGGCGCAGGATGCAGAAGGAGGCGCGCCCGCTCGGCCCCGGGCTCCTTCAGCACCACGGACAGCGCCACGCCGGAGCCCTGCGCGGGCCAACTCAACCCTCTAACCTGGATACAGGATGCGGCTTCAGGATAGCGTCCAAGAAGTCGAGAGAGAGAGAGAGAGAGAGAGAGAGAGAGAGAGAGAGAGAGAGAGAGAGAGAGAGAGAGAGAGAGAGAGGGAGGGAGGGAGGGAGGGAGGCAGATATAGATTGTCTACTCTACCATTACTTTATTTAGGTACCTGAAAGTACCTGATACATTTTTCCTTCTAGCTCAGTGGTTCTCAACCTTTCTAATGCCGTGACCCCATAATACAGTTCCCCATGTTGTGGTGACCCCCAAGTGGGTGTGGCCACCAATAAGAGGGAGTAGGACAGCTAGGGAAAAGGGAACAAAATGGTGGACAGCATGGTTTGGCGACCCTCATGAAATGGTCGTTCGACCCCAAATGGGGTCCCGACCCACAGGTTGAGAACCACTGTTCTAGCTCCTTTATCATCTTGGTTATCCTCTTCTGAAAATGCTTCATTTGTCAATATTCTTCCTGTAGTGTATCGGCCTATTATCACTGCTTGAACCGGCACGTCTATGATATAGTATTGTTATTTGTTTAATTTAGCTAATGTAGGTCCTTGGTGATCGGTATTGCCAAAACACCAGGCACATTCTTCCTTGGGGTGAGGGACATTAGGAAACCAACCACAAATTCTTGACTTGATAAGAGGTGAATCCAGGTCTGATCTGTTGTAAGTCAGGGGCTACGTATTGAAGCTCAGAGGGAGTAAGAAAGAATTCATAGCAGCAGATGTCACTGAACTTTGAGAACTGTCCGAAGATGGCAAATTTGGTGAAGGACCAACTAGTGTGTGGAATTTTGAACGAAAAAAAAATTAATAGAGGCAAATTTAACATTTGAAATGGCTGCCTCCATGAAAACTGCTGCTAGAGATTTGGAGAACTGCAGTCAGGAACTGTCAGAGCCCCCAAATCAGCATATTTGATTGTATATGTAGCAGAATATAATTTTAGCCTGTGCATGATCCTTGATGAGCTGGCATCTCTAATCCTTGATTGAAAAGTCAGAACTAAGAAAACACTGGTAGAACAACTTGCCGGTATGCAGAAGATGAACAGTTACAAACAGTCCTCTAGTTATGACAATGGGGATGGCATAATTCATCATGAAGTGGTGTGTCGTTAAGTGAAAGATCACATGACTGCACCTGATTTTACAGTCATTTTTGCTGCAGTTGTTAAGCAAATCACTGGGGTTAAGTAAGTTTGTGAGTCATATTGTCCAGTGCCGTTGTAACTTCAAACAGTCACTAAAGGAATGGTCATAAGTCAAGGACTACCTGTATGTGAAAATATAGGTAATTGTCGACTTACGACCACGCTTGAGACCAAAATTTCTGTTGCTCGGTGAGATATTTGTTAAGTGAGTTTTGATAGCTAGTTTATGACCTTTGGGGCTAAGTTGTGGTCGTCAGGCGAGGACTACTTGTATATGTTTTATTACTTGCTCTTCCTTTGGAGCAAACTTTTTATATTTTTTTAGACCAGTGCATTTCTGGAGCAGCTCGGTGTAAATTGGGGTTTAGGCCTAGATCAGATTGTTGGAAATCTCCGCAAGTCGTTTGCCAGCGTTGTGTCAAACCTTGGCAGTTCTCCAAGAAGAAGATTAAGAATCAGTCTTCACTGAGTTGGTGTTTTAACTGTGGCCTGGAGTGCTGAGCTGTGAAAAGGATTTTAAGCAGGAAGGAAGATCAGTTCTGAATAGTAGTTTTTCAAAGAGGAAGACTGACATGGAGAAGGACGGGGAGAAGGATGGGGATTCTAATGCTCTAAAGAAATAGCAATAGCCCTTGGACTTATATGCCGTTTCACAACCCTCTCTAAGTGGTTTACAGAGCCAGCATCTTGTCCCCAACAATCTGGGTCCTCATTTTACCGACCTCAGAAGGATGGAAGGCTGAGTCAATCTTGAGCCAGTCAGGATCGAACTCCTGGCAATGGGCAGAGTCAGCCTGCAATACTGCATTCTAACCATTGCACCACCATGGGAAAGAAAGGAAGGAAGGAAGGAGAAAAAGGAGGGAGAGAAAGGAGGAAGGAAGGAGGGAAGGAGGGAGAGAAAGGAAAGGAAGGAAGCTATGGCAACAGCATTTATATACTGCTTCTTATTGCTTTGCAGCCATCTCTAAGCAACTTACATAATGAGCCTATTTCTCATAACAATCTGGAAGGATGGAAGGATGAGTCAACCTTGAGCCAGTCAGGATCGAACTCCTGGCAGTGGGCAGAGTCAGCCTGCAATACTGCATTCTAACCACTGTGCCACCATAGGAAGGAAAGAGAAAAGGGAGGGAGAGAAAGAAGGAAAGGAAGGAAGCAATAGCAATAGCACTTAGACTTATGTACCACTTCACAGCCCTTTCTAAGTGGTTTACAAAGCCAGCATCTTGTCCCCAACAATCTGGGTCCTCATTTTACTGTCCTCAGAAGGATGGAAGGCTGAGTCATCCTTGAGCCAGTGAGAATCGAACTGCCGAACTGCTGGCAGTCGTCAGTCAACAGAAATAGCCTGGAGTACTGCCTTCTAACCACTGCACCCCCATAGCTCTACTCTCCTTCTACACCCTTACGTTTGCTCCTCAAATACAAGTAGTCCTCGACTTACGATCACAATGGAGCCCAACATTTCATTTGTTAAGTGAGACTTTGTTAAGTGAGTCTTGCCCCTTTTTACAACCTTTCTTGCCACAGTTGTTAAGTGAATCGTTACAGTTGGTAAATTAATAATATGGCTGTTAAGTGAATCTGGCTTCCCTATTGACTTTGCTTGTCAGAAGATCACAAAAGGGGATCATATGTCCCGGTCATAAATATGAGTCAGTTGCCAAGCACCTGAATATTGATCACATGACCATGGGGATGCTGCAAAAGTCGTAACTGTGAAAAATGGTTATGTTACTTTTTTCAGTGCCGTTGTAACTTTGAACGGTCACTAAACGAACTGTGGTAAGATGGTTGAGGACTAGGTAGCATCCAAAACAAATGCAGACTGCCTCTTCACATACACTCCGTGAATGCTTATAACCTGCTTTTTTTCTTTCATTAAGAAAAAAAAAACCCATAGCTCCAATTTTACGTTTAAAAATATTCAAATATTCAAAAAAAGGATTATGTTCTAAAAATGTTCAGGAACATTCCATAAGGCCCTCTGTAGTTACATCAATATGTGACAGAAACAACTATTTATTTTTATTTATTTAATTTGCGTCCCGCCTTTATTATTTTTTACAAATAATTCAAAGCAGTGAACGTATTCAACACACCTCCTTCCTCCTATTTTCTGCACAACGACAAACCTGTGAGGTAGACTGGGCTGGGAGTTTGTGACTGGCACAAAGTAAGCCAATTGGCTTTCTTGCTTAAGGTGGGACTAGAACTCACCATCTCCTGATGATTGGCCCAAAGTCACCTAGTCAGATTTCACAGTTAGGGTGGGACTTGAACTCACAGTTTCCTGCTTTTTAGCCTGGTGCCTTAACCACTATACTAATTTAAGATATGATAGATAAGATAAGATAACCTTTATTGTCATTTTTTTACTGTGGGCACAACGGCACACATCAAAAATGAAATTTAGTTGCCCGCTCTCAAAGTGAAACACATACATGACACATACCTAAACATACTATATACAAGATACGTATAGACCCACATCTCTACATACACATAACAAATAAATATTAAATACTGTCCATCTTGAATAATGGAAGGAGGAAGCTTGAGAGTTCACAAGTTCTCTAAATACTTTCATAGCTATGGGGGAATTAATTATGATGAGTTGAATTGCATGAAAAAAGCCTTCAACTTCTCCAATAACAATTTTTAATAAGAGTCACCGTTTGTTGGTTTATTTATTCATAAAACAAAATGTACAAATTCGAACGAACAAAATGAAAAACTAAAATGCGACAGTAACAATAGGCACCTTGGTGCACTTTTACACATGCACCCTCAGGAACCTCTTAAATATGGGATGAGGTCCACAGAAGTTAAGTTGGAATTAAAAGAGTGAAAGTTAGTTGCTGGGACAACTGAATCGGGTAAGGTTTTCCAGAGTTTGACAACTATGTTACAAAAATTGAATTTTTTACAATCAAGTTTAAAGCAGTTTACATTAAATTCAAAGCAGTTGGTCACATCCCTTACATTACAATTAAAACTTAAAAAATAATTTACAGATAAGATGTTACTATATACAATTTTGTATGCAATACCTAAATCTGACCGCAAGCATCACAGTTCTACACTATCCAAAAACCAAGAATTTCAAGCCTAACAGCATAAGGCAGTGATGGCGAACCTTTTAGAGACCAAGTGCCCAAACTGCAACCCAAAACCCACTTATGCATCGTCGGGTGCCGGATGGGTGTGGCCCATTGGGTGGGTGTGGCCCATTGGGTGGGTGTAGCTGTGGTGGTAACGGCAGACTAGGTGGGACTAAAAGTTCAAATCAATCAATTCCAACTTTGCAAGATCTTTTTTTTTCCCCGCGAGAAGTTGAAATTGACTGATTGATTGAACTTTTTTTTTTTTTTTTTGCACACGGCGGTGGAGGCCTAAAGCGAAAAGATTTTATAAAACCCAGCTGAAGGCCTAGGACTGGGGCGACAGTGCATGTGCCCACAGAGAGGGCTCTGAGTGCCGCTTCTGATACCCGTGCCATAGGTTCGCCACCACTGGCATAAGGTATTCTATTATGGACAATAGAGTGTAAGACTTTTCTTCTAAAATACTTTTGAACTCATTCAAAACTCATTCTTTCTGTTTCTCCTCAAAGTTCCCAGGGGTCAAGCTCCTTGGCCTCAGTGGCAACAATTCAGCTCTTGACTAGTATATTTGGTAGTGCTGCAAATTAATCCTGCTCATATTTATGGAGGACTTTCTCTGTTGTCCTTGAGAAAGGATTATCTGTTCATTTTATATTCCCCAACTGACAAGGACATTATTACATAAAACAGTTTGATTGTAGACATCAACTTTGTTACTAGAAGGTCCCTGATAGGCTAGAAAATCACCTGTGGTTTTGTTCTGGGGGGGGGGAGGAGGAGAAGAAAGAAAGAAAGAAAGAAAGAAAGAAAGAAAGAAAGAAAGGAGGGAGGGAGGGAGGGAGGGAGGGAGGGAGGGAGGGAGGGAGGGAGGAAGGAAGGAAAGAAAGAAAGAAAGAAAGAAAGAAAGAAAGAAAGAAAGAAAGAAAGAAAGAAAGAAAAGTGACTTATGATCATTTTTCACACTTGTGACCATTGCAGCGTCCCCATGATCACGTGATCAAAATTTGCCTGCCCATTTGAAGCTATTTATGACAGTCGCATTGTCATGGGTCACGTGGTTTCCCGGTCAGCTCCCAACAAACAAACGTGATTCCCTTAATGACCACCCGATTCATTTAACAACTGCAGCGATCCACTTAACAGCTGCAGCAAAAGAGTTCACAACGCAAAACTCACTTAACAACTGCCTGGCTTAGCAAAGGATATTTTGGGTTCAAGTGTGGTGGCAACTTGGGGCCTACTTGTATAAATCCCCCGCTCTCTCCTTACAGCCTGAGAAACCGGGGAGGGGGTGTTCCCTCTCTGAGTCTTTTTCTGATCAGTCCTTGACTTCTGACCAAAACTGGAACCAGAATTTCTGTTGCTGAGCAAAGTGGTTCTTAAGTGAGTCCCGCCTGATTTTACAACTTTTTTTTGCCACAATGGCAAATGAATCACTACAGTTGTTAAGTGACTCATCAGTCATTAAGCAAATCCAGCTTCTTCCATTGACTTTGCTTGTCGGAAGCCAACTGGGAAGCTCGCAAAGGGGAGTCACGGGAACCTGGGATGCTGCAACAGTCGTAAATACAGGCAGTCCTCAACTTACAACCACAACCGAGCCCAAAATTTATGTTTCTAAGTGAGAAATTTGTTAAGTGAGTTTTGCCCCATTTTGTGACCTCTCTTGCCCTGCTTGTTAAGTGAATCATTGCAGTTAAGTTAGTAACACGGTTGTAAGGGAATCTTGGTTCCCCCCATTGGCTTTGCTTGTCAGAAGGTCGCAAAAAGGGGATCACAGGACCCGGGGACACTGCGACCATCATAAATGTGAATCAGCTGTCAAGCATCTGAGTGTAAATCATGTGACCATGGGGATGCTGCAACGGTCCTAAGTGTAAAAAATTGTCAACGCTGCTAACATTGAATGTTCTTGCTTTGACAAAATATGAAGAGGCAGCCACTCTCTGTATAAGCTGTGTGGGACTTTTAAGCAGGGGTTCTCAACCTTGGCAACTTTAAGACTTGTGGACTTCAACTCCCAGAATTCCTCAGCCAGCTTTGCTGGCTGAGGAATTCTGGGAGTTGAAGTCCACAAGTCTTAAAGTTGCCAAGGTTGAGAACCCCTGTTAAATTTAGAATTAAATTACATAATGCTGGGAGGGGAGGAGGAAGAATGTGTGTGGGGATTAGTTAAGATAAGAAACCTATAGAACTGAAGGGAAACTTTGCCCTTCAAACTGATTGGAGAACTGATTTGTGAGTGCTAATTGGAGGAGGGAATTTTGCTTGAATATTATGTGCTCAGGGGAGGGGAATTCAGATCTTGGCATCCGCCATGTTCCTGCGGAAGGGTGTTGTACTAATAAAGAGACTTTAAGGTAAATAATGCCTCGAGGTTCTTTGAATTATTCGCCTAATTGGAACCATGACAAAAATGTTCATAAGACACTTTTTTTTCAGTACGGTTGTAACTGTGAATGGTCACTAAATGAACTATGCAAGTCGAGGACTACCGATATATGCAAGTTGCTAAGCACCCGAGAGTTGATCACGTGACTGTGGGGATGCTGCAATGATTATAAGTGAGTGGGAGGGTCACTTATATGCAGCTGTGGGCTTCCTCCCCTGTTCTCTGACCGGTCCTTAGGCCTTGTTCTTTGAATGTCCTCTTCGTTCACTTTTCTTAAGGTTTTTGTCATTACATCAGGACTAATCAAGGAAAACAAATATCCAAGGAATGGATAGGATAATACATCCAGTGTGTTTTCAAACTGAAAACTCAAACTGGATTTAGTGCAGTTTTAACCAGAATGTTTGGCTCCCTCCAAGTCTAAACAACTAATCCCCACAACACTGTCAAACTATCTAGTAAGGCTGTTTTACTATTATTCTCATCTTTCCTATTGCCTATCTCCTTATCTACTTATGACTATAACTTTGTTGCTTGTATCTTACAATTTATATTGTTTTATTTAGTATCCTAGTATGATTTATGTTGATTGCCTAATTCTATGACGATCATTAAGTGTTGTATCTTATGATTTCTGATGAATGTATTTGCATGATGACTATGATCATGATTTATCGCTTATTGCTTTTATGGACACTGAGAGTTTATTCACCGGAGACAAGTTCCTTGAGTCTCCAATCACACTTGGCCAATAAAGAATTCTATTCTATTCTATTCTATTCTATTCTATTCTATTCTATTCTATTCCATTCCATTCCATTCTTCCATCCCATTCTATTCTATTTCGATTCTATTATTCTATTCTATTCTGTTCTGTTCTGCTCTGCTCTGCTCTATTCTATTCTATTCTATTTCATTCTATTCTCCCATTCCATTCTATTCTATTTCGATTCTATTATTCTATTCTATTCTATTCTGTTCTGTTCTGCTCTGCTCTGCTCTATTCTATTCTATTCTATTCTATTCTATTCTATTCTATTCTATTCTATTCTATTCCATTCCATTCCATTCCATTCCATTCCATTCCATTCTCCCATTCCATTCTATTCTATTTCGATTCTATTATTCTATTCTATTCTGCTCTGTTCTGCTCTGCTCTGCTCTGCTCTATTCTATTCTATTCTATTCTATTCTATTCTATTCTATTCCATTCCATTCCATTCCATTCTATTCTATTCTTCCATTCCATTCTATTCTATTTCGGTTCTATTAATCTGTTCTGCTCTGCTCTGCTCTGCTCTATTCTATTCTATTCTATTCTATTCTATTCCATTCTTCTGTTCTGTTCTGTTCTGTTCTGTTCTGTTCCGTTCCGTTCCATTGTATTCTATTCTATTCTACTCTATTCTATTCTATTCTATTCTTCCTTTCCATTCTAATCTATTCTAGACTATTCTTGTCTAGTCTTAAATGATCCACCCACCCTGTTCCTCCTCCCCCCCCCACTTTCTGGGAGGAAATTGACCACCATAGGATCATCTCACCTCCTTCCACTTTACCACTCTCCTGACATTTTGAAGCCTGTCCCCAGCCTTGTACGGATAGCGTCTTTTTGCAGGTAATTACAGCGTAAAATTAAGCCAGTCTTGTACACGAAGCCAGCAAATTAGCGAAGGACTGAAGGTCAAAGAGATCTCATTTATAGAGTCTCTAAGAAAATGTTAAGAGCAAGTGTGTGTCGGGCAGACCAGTGTGCTGGATTAACGCAAGGTCATGACAACTGGAACTGAAGTGTTATTGGGGGCCATGTAACCGACTCCACCAGCCCATCAGCACAATTGGGAATTTATTTCTCTGAGTCTTATCAGAGCCCTGGTGGCTCGCCTCTCTTTTAATGAAGCCTGACAAAGTGACAAAATAAAACACACTTTTTTCTCCTCCTCCTCCTCTTCTTCTTCTTCTTCTTCCTCTTCTTCTTCTTCTTCTTCTTCTTCTTCTTCTTCTTCTTCTTCTTCTTCTTCTTCTTCTTCTTCTTCTTCTTCTTTCTTTTTTTTTAAAAAAAGCAGACTAGCAATTGCTGATTTTCCCAGTGGCGCCCAGAGCATTTTTTTTTTTTTTGTTAGATAATCCACGATGAGTGATAAGAATGAATGGGAACAAATGCTTTCTGCATAACTATCGAAGCCAAGGTGGTGGGTGACCTACTTTTCAAACTGGGGAAGCAAAAATCTGGACAGATCATCCTATTAAATAATTATCAACAACAGCAAGAACAACAATTATAATGGATCTATAATTTAAGGGTAAAAGCTGTCTTTGGGGCTGCTATGAAATTTCCCAGGTTGCTGTCTTAAAACACACCAGTGGTGCTGGTCCAATGTACTTAGTTTTGCCTGAGTGAGTGAAAATGGAGCCAGTGGTTTGGAAAGCCATACAAGTAGTCCTCAGCTTACAATTATTCATTTAGAGGCCGTTCAAAGTTACAACGGCACTGAAAAAATGACTGTTTTTCACACTGAAAACCGTTGGAGTATCCCTATGGTCACATGATTAAAGTTTAGACACTTGGCATCTGACTCATATTTGTGACCGTTGTGGTGTTCCCAAATCATGTGATTGGCTTTTGCAACCTTCTGACAAGCAAAGTAATATAAGAATAAGAATAATAGTAGTATTAGTAGTATTAGTAGTAGTAGTAGTAGTAGTAGTAGTAGGAAGAAGAAGAAGAAGAAGAAGAAGAAGAAGAAGAAGAAGAAGAAGAAGAAGAAGAAGAAGAAGAAGAAGAAGAAGAAGAAGAAGAAGAAGAAGAAGAACTACTTCCATCCTGCAACGATATCTGTAATACCATCAAACATCCACATCTGTCTATCCCAGGTCCTGGGTAAGGACTCGATACGTAGACAAAATGCCAAATCCAGTCTGAACATCTGGCTGACTATGCGATGATCCATAATAATAATAATGTTGGAAGGGACCTTGGAGGTCATCTAGTCCAGGGGTCTGCAATCTTGACAACTTTAAGTCTTGTGGACTTCAGCTCCCAGAATTCCTCAGCCAGCTATGAAGTCCACAAGTCTTAAAGTTGTCAAGGTTGCAGACCCCTGATCTAGTCCAACCTCCTGCTCAGGCAGGAAACCCTGTACCAGGGGTCTTCAAACTTGGCCCTTTTATGACGTGTGGACCTCACTACCCAGAATTCCTCAGCCAGCATGCCTAGCTGAAGAATTCTGGGAGTTGAAGTCCACAAGTCATAAAAGGACCAAGTTTGAAGACCCCTGCCCTATACCATTTCAGACAAATTTCAGTCAATGAGGAAGCCAGATTCACTTAACAAGCGTGTTATTAATTTAACAACTGCATTGTTGACAACTGTGGCAAGAAAGGTTGTAAAAATGGAGCAAAACTCACTGAGCAACCATCTTGCTTAGTAACAGAAATTTTGGGCTCTGTTGTGATCATAAGTTAAGGACTACCTATACTTGTGGCATTGCATTTTAGAAACATTGAAAGCTGATGACAGAAAAAAAGACTCTCAATGGTCCATCAAGTCTGCCCTTTGAGCTTTTGTTTGTTTTTGTTTCCTTTTTAATTAATTAATTGTGTTGCAGCTGTCAATATTGTAAGCCACACATAGTCACCTGTATGTGAATTGGGCAGCCATATGGAAGGAAGGAAGGGAGGGAGGGAGGTGTGAGTCTAGGCACCCAGTATTTGCTTCTCTGAGCAACTTAGAGGAAGGGCACGATTAAGAAGATCACAACAGAGTATTATTCACTACAACACAGCCCTAGAAGAAGCAAGTTGGAAGGTTCATGTATAAGCAGAGATAGGATGGTTAAAATCCTCCCTCTATCCAGAAACGTGTGGGTGATTTTTGTGTGTGTTTTGGTTTATTTGGGGTGAGTGACGGCATTACTTTTATTTGCATATGAAAGATACCGTAGGGTCTGTATCCATGTGGGAGAAATATAGTGGGGGATTCATTTTGATGGATTATAATCAGTGATTGATTATAATCAGCTTGTAATCAGTGGTGGGTTTCAGATATGTGAACAACCAATTCTCTGTTTGGATGCTGCTTCCGGAAGTCCATTCTGGGTCTGGGCAACAAAAAATTAACTACCGTTTCTGCCGAAGTGGTGCGAACCGGCTGAATCCCACCACTGCTTGTAATCCAATGTTGGCAAGTTTAAGATATGTGGACTTCAACTCCCAGAATTCCTCAGCCAGCATGCTTTAAGATGGACAGACTTCAATTCCCAATGTTCCCCAGCCAGCATGCTTTAAGACACAGGTGTCAAACTCGTCATGTCACGTGACATGTCACAACGTATGGTGACTTTTTTTGCATTGCCCAAGTTGGAGGGGTCACGGCCTCCACATGATGCAACCAGCCTGGCAGTTTGACACCCCTGCTTTAAGATATGTGGACTTCAACTCCCAGAATTCCCAGCCAGCTTGCTTTAAGATATGTGGACTTCAACTCCCAGAATTCCCCAGCCAGCATGCTTTAAGATATGTGGACTTCACCTCCCAGAATTCCCCAGCCAGCATGCTTTAAGATGGGTGGACTGCAACTCCCAGAATTCCCCAGCCAGTATGTTTTAAGATATGTGGACTTCAACTCCCAGAATTCCCCAGCCAGCATGCTTTAAGATATGTGGACTTCACCTCCCAGAATTCCCCAGCCAGCATGCTTTAAGATGGGTGGACTGCAACTCCCAGAATTCCCCAGTCAGCATGCTTTAAGATATGTGGACTTCAATTCCCAGAATTCCCCAGCCAGTATGGTTTAAGATATGTGGATTTCAATTTCCAGAATTCCCCAGCCAGCATGCTTTAAGATGGGTGGACTGCAACTCCCAGAATCCCCCAGTCAGCATTAAGTCCATTAAGTCTAGATGGTGCCTGAATTCACCCCAATTTCTTCAAGCAATCTTTTTACCACAAACAAGCTGTGGAGGTCCAATGAATGTTAACCCATCCTGACAATAGTGGCTTTTGTATAGGATTCAATTAATCGGCAAAGAAGATCCGGACTAATGAAAATAAAGTAAAATCATTCTGGCAATTAAGTCACTGTAAACATTATTGACAATGCTTCTTCCATACAATAAACTTGGATTTAAAGCCAGCTGTGGCAATATTGAATCCCAGGTTCATTGCTAAATCATGAGTAGCGTAAATGTAGGTTTTAATCAAACAGGCTAAATGAAAGAGACCCATTTGCCTGTCTCTGTCCTGAACTTCAGGAGAACATTCTTCAGCTATGTCATGTTTATTTATTGCTTTTTCTTTGAAGTATTGATATTCAAGGAAATAAATATGAACAGCAATGGTTGAGTAAAAGTCAGATCCTTCCATGCTAATTGTTCAGGTCTGTTGCTACTGAAACATTTATTATTCAGGATTGGCTCAATTGGTGATAGGAACTAGCTGAGGCTGGCTGATCTTCAAAAGTTGGGACTTGGATGGAAAATCACCTAGAGACATTCAGTGTATAAGCAGTGTGTCTCAACCTTGACAGTTTTAAGGCATGTGGACTTCAACTCCTAGAATTCCATAGCCAGCATTGCTGGCTGTGGAATTCTGGGAGTTGAAGTCCACATGCCTTAAAATTGTCAAGGTTGAGAAACACTGGCAGTGTTTCTCAACCTGAGCAACTTTCAGATGTGTGGACTTCAAGTCCCAAAATTCCTCAGCCAATTGCCTGGGCCACTTCTCAATGTTATTTGAACATTCTGCTGCTTAACACAGGGGTCTTCAAACTTGGCCCTTTTAAGACTTGTGGACTTCAACTCACAGAATTCTTCAATCAGACATGCTGGCTGAGGAATTCTGGGAGTTGAAGTCCACAAGTCTTAAAAGGGCCAGGTTTGAAGATTCCTGGAAGTTTAACAGAGTTTGTGTATCTTCGTCAAAGTCACCTTCCTCACTCTCTACAAAACGTTTCAAGCCTGATCTTTGAAGACCAGCATAATCAGAGACCACAAAGTTATGTCTTTTCCAGACCTGCTCCTCTCTTTTAAAATAGTGTTCCACCTTAAATGACATCAGCACCAACTTTATTGCTATTTAGGCAATACCCAAGATTTGATTGTTTGAGCAAGAGTTTATATATACTTACTGGGAATTTTTCATAAAGCAAAATATAAATCTAGAGGGGAGAAAAGGGGAAGGAAGGAAGGAAGGAAGGAAGGAAGGAAGGAAGGAAGGAAGGAAGGAAGGAAGGAAGGAAGGAAGGAAGGAAGGAAGGAACAGAATAAAGAACTAAAGTTATGAAAAATAATGACTTCAACAAATAGTTATAATTTTATATTTCTCCTCCCTCTTATATATTAAACAAATCCTTTCAGCCCCTGACTTAATCTACATCTTTTTTTAGTTTGGGATTTCAACAAAAAAATAATCCATATAAGGTTTCCAGTCATCCAGAAAAGTGGTGGTTGGGCAAAACTTTGAGGAATCAAGTGTACAAACAGCAGCTGTTTTTCCTGGGTTAAACCACAGTTTCTACAGGCTGCCACTTACTAATCAAGGGCCTTTCAAGGTGATGCTGTTGAGTTGCAAAAGCCTCAATGACTTAAGGCCTGATTCTCAAAAGGACCTTTCCCATTTCTGCTCTATCCTGTTGTTCAAACCAGCTAGATGCCCCCTCTACAAGGGACACATCTTTCCTTCTGTTGAACGAAAAGTCTTCATTACGGTTCAGTCCAAGCTGGAGATAAACAACATGGCGACTGCTTTAGAAAGAAGGTTGCAGTTTATTGAAGAGGAGAACCAGACAGGAAGAAGGCTCTGGCAGAAAGAGACAGAGCACATGTAGGGAGTGGGTTTTTATACCCTCTGGAGCCTTTTGTTTGGAGTTGTTCCTGTGGCATGAACTTTGACCTGAGTCTGAGTGTGCCTTTCTGGTATTCTGATGGTGGTGGGCTAATCCTGTTATGTCCCAAAGGTCATATCCTGCTTCTCTGGGGCTGGGGCTGGTGACTGTTAGAATTTTTGGTGTGAGGAATTGTGGATTCTAGAGATCTTTCTTCCTAATCCCAGTTTCCTGAGCAAAGTCTTTCTGACAAGATGATCACCTGCATTTCTGCAGACTTGGTTTCTGCTTGGGACAGAGAGACTTGGGGGCAGGGCTGTTTCTGCTTTTAAAATCCTTTAGGGAAATATATTCTGCCCTCTTAATGTTTCCTTCTCTGGGAGGGCTGACTTCCCACGCTTCCAAAGAAGGATTTTTCTTCTTTTCAGTTAAATCTGGTGTGTGATGCACCAAGACTTTATGATTTTGAAGTTAGATATCCAGGAGGAGGAGGAGGAGGAAGAGGAGGAGGAGGAGGAAGGGGAAAGCGGAAAGAAAGAAGTGGGAAAGGGGTGAAGAAAGAAGAAGGGAAAGGGGAAGAAGTTGAAAAGGAAGAGAAAAGAAGAGAAAGGAGGAGGAGGAGGGACAGAATGGAGAGAAGGGACAAAAGGGGAAAGGGGGAAGGGGAAAGGAAAGGGATGAAGAAAGAAAAGAAAGGAAAAGGGAAGAAAGAAAAGGAGGAGGAGGAGGAGGAGGAGGAGGAGGAGGAGGAGGAAGTAGAAGATTGGTCACATGGTCAACCAGATGTTCAGACTGGATTTGTCATTTTTATCCATCTACCGAGACCTTCCCAAAGTCATCCCCTCCTGTTCAGGGGAGCAGGTGTGATGAACTGGACGTGTTGATGACCTGGGAAGGGAGACCTGGGAAAGGCCAATTAAAGTGGGACCTGTTAAAGAAAGAGGGTCCTCGCTTTTTGCTTTCCCCGCCTCATTACGATGGGCAACAGTGAACACCGTTTGAGCAAAACCTTTGGAGGGATCAACGTTTCATCCTCGTTATTCACCCAGGACCTAAATCCCCGTCCTGCCAGTCGCTCTAACCAGATGTCAGCCGGGCCCAGGTGTTTACTGAAATGTTTAAGGAATCCACAAAATCATTTGCCATACAAAATCAGAAAGCAGTGGGGGGAATGCGGTTTGACTTTCTCCTGCCTACTGAAAAATAATATCCAGTTTTGAAAGCCAAGTTTCTTTCATAATAATGTTCATTAATGTCCTTCCTTCCTTTCTCCCTCCCCTCCCTTCCCCTTCCCCTCCTTCTTTCCTCCCTTCCTCCAACTCTTCCATTTCCTTTCTTTCCCTTCTTTCTTTATCCTTCCTCCCTTCTATTTCTTTCCTTCCTTCCTTCTCTTCCTCATTCTTTTTCTATTTTTTCCTTCTTTCCTTCCTTCCTACCTTCCTCTATTTCTTTCCTTCCTATTATCTCCTTCCTTTTCTGTCTTTATTTCCTCCCCCCTTTCCTTCCTTTCTTCCTCCCTCCCTCCCTTCCTCCCCCCCTCCCTTTCTTTCTTCCTTCCTTCCTCTATTTCTTTCCTTCCTATTATTTCCTTCATTTTTATGTCTTTCCTCCCTCCCTCCCTTCCTTCTTTCCTTCCTCCCTCCCTCCTTTCTTTCCTTCCTTCTTTCCTTCCTTCCTTCCTTCCTTTCTTCTCTCTCTCTCTCTCCCTCCCTTTCTTTCTTCATTCCTTCCTCTATTTCTTTCCTTCCTATTATTTCCTTCCTTTTTATGTCTTTCCTCCCTCCCTCCCTTCCTTCTTTCCTTCCTCCCTCCCTCCTTTCTTTCCTTCCTTCCTTCCTCTATTTCTTTCCTTCCTATTATTTCCTTCCTTTTATGTCTTTCCTTCCTCTCTCCCTCCCTTCCTTCCTTCCTTCCTTCTTTCTTTCTTTCCTTCCTCCCTCCCTCCCTTCCTTCCTTCTTTCTTTCTTTCTTTCTTTCTTTCTTTCCTTCCTTCCTTCCTCTCTCTCTCCCTCCCTCCCTCCCTTCCTCTCTCCCTCCCTCCCTCCCTTTCTTTCTTCCTTCCTCTATTTCTTTCCTTCCTATTATTTCCTTCCTTTTTATGTCTTTCCTCCTTCCTTCCTTCTTTCCTTCCTTCCTTCCTCCCTCCCTCCCTCCCTCTCTCCCTTCCTTCCTTCCTTCCTTCCTTGCTTCCAGCAACCTCTTTTTTCTGTCATGTCCCCATGATATTGCCATCAACCAATCCCCAGCTGAAGAGCACAACAGCCTTAAACAGCCTCAAGGCTGCACTGGGTTAAAGGAAATCTATTCCTCAATGCAACTCTCTTGATCATGTTGATGGTTCTTTTGTGAGGCTCAGTTGCAGTGTGTGCATATTTTATATTATGTATTAGATTGGTTTTATCTGTGTTATGGTAAGAAGCCCGGGGCCACTTTGGTGAAACGGTTGGTTATATGAATTGAATAAATCAATAAAATATAAACAAATAAACATAAACTCCAAAGCTTCCAGACTCGGAGAAGAGAGGGAGATGGGCTAAGTAAGAATCTTAACTTTGAGTAATTAATTGTGTTCTTGTCTACTTGAAATGAGGCCCTACCTATTGGGCAGTTTCATTTTGACACTGCTCTCTCCTGCTTTTCCCACAGCTTAACAAACAAGCAAGCCTTGCATTTCTTAGCATGGAAATTGCAGACTGTGTGTTGTTGACCTAATGGACATTCCTGTCCTGAGAAACTCTGGCTCCTATCCTACAGCCAGTCTACAGAGGGGGGGGGGAGGTGTCAAAATCTGGAAGAAGGCAACTGCAGCATTGCCGTCAAAGCCTATCCGTGTGGTATTGTTTTTTTTTTAAAAAAAAATGCAGTGATGCTATACTTGCAGATTTTAATCTTTCCTGCACATGTAATCCATGTCAAATGCATGTAGGTTTCTACTTGTACAATTTCTGGCAAGCACTGGAGGGTGTCCAAACAGATATGGATAGCTCTAGGCAGATGAAGCCCCAGTTTTTAATTAAAAATGTCCTGGAAAAGCCACACCAAACCTGTAAAATTTCATGTACTCATGCCAAGCACATTAAGAGCTATCAATTGATTTCAGCTCAGTCTAATCTTTTTCTTTCTTTCTTTTTTCTTTCTTTCCTTCCTTCCTTCCTTCCTTCTTTCTTTCTTTTTCTTTCTTTCTTCCTTCCTTCCTTCCTTCCTTTCTTCCTTCCTTCCTTTGTTCCTTTTTCTTCCTTCTTTCCTCTCTCTCCCCTTCCCTTCTTCCTTTCCTTCCTTCCCTTCTTTCCTTTTCCTTCCTTCCTTCTTTTTTCTAGGTCTTTCCTTCCTTTTCTTTTTCCTTCCTTCATTCCTTTTTTTCCTCTTTCCTCCCTCCCTCCCTCCCTTCCTGTCTTCCTTCCTTCCTTTTTCTCTTTCCTTTCCTCCTTCCTTCTTTCCTTCCTTCCGTCCCTCCCTCCCTCTTTTCTTCCTTCCTAACATGGATCTGTGCCTGCATGTGCGCTGACTTAAATACAGCATGGATAGTTGTACTTTCCAAGGAGCTGGAAACCCTTAATCAGTGTTAATTGGCTCTAATTAGCATATGTTAATTAATGATATTTACTACAAATTAAAGGTATGAGTGTTCCCAGAGGATTTCCTGTTCATCCAATTAGTGCCAATTAGTTGCAATTAACACGTGTAAATGAGTTGCCATTGAACCCAAAACAAACAAACGCATAGACCAGGCTGTTTCTCTGTGTGTGTGTGTGTGTTTCTTGCACATTGTGAGAAGGCACTAAGCTGCGGTGGGGAATGAAAAGAGCAGGAAGTTCAGAATTGCTTAATAAGTTACAGCACTTACAGTATTCAGCCTCGTTCTAGGGCAGGGGTGGGGAACAATGGCCCCCTTACAACCTGTGGATTTCAACTCCCAGAATGCTGGCTCAGGAATTCTGGGAGTTGAAGTCCACAGGTCAAAAAGGGGCCATAGTTTCCCCCTCCCGTTCTAGGGGATCACCAATTCCATAAGATTGTGGATCTCAAAGGAAGAAGAGAAAGGACCCCCACTGGTGATGTAACAATCTCACACATAGCCCCTCTCTGCTTGCTACCTGAAAAATTTATGTCCAGGGATGCCCCATTCAACACCTGTGGAATTCAGGTTTGGCTAGTCTAAAAAAAGAAGAAATAGGGGGGACATGATAGCAGTGTTCCAGTACCTGAGGGGCTGCCACAAGGAAGAGGGGGTCACTTTGTTCTCCAGAGCACCAGAGGGAAAGATGAGAAACAATGGTTGGAAGCTGGTCAAAGAGAGAAGCAACCCGGAATTAAGGAGAAACTTCCTGACAGTGAGGACAATCAACCAGTGGAACAGCTTGCCCCCAGAAATTGTGGGTGCTCCATCACTGGAGATTTTTAAGAAGAGGCTAAACATTCATCTGTCTGAGATGTTATAGGTTCTCCTTGAGTGGGGCTGGACTAGAAGACCTCCAAGGTCCCTTCCTGCTTCTATTCTATTCTATTCTATTCTATTCTATTCTATTCTATTCTATTCTATTCTATTCTATTCTATTCCTTTTTCCTATGGCTCTGATGTTGAATAGTTCCTGTAAGAATCAGTTAGACCAGGGTTGTCCAACCTTGACATATACACACACACATACATACACACATACACACATATATACACATATATACATATATCTGTATATGTATGTATGTGTATATGTATGTGTGTGTGCGTATGTGTGCGTATGTGTGCGTATACACATACACACATACACACACATACATATACACATACACATGTACACATACACACTTACAGATACACATACACATAGATACAGATACATATACACGTATACACATCTATATCATTCCATATCTATATCTAGCTATCTATTTACACACACACACACACACACACACACACACACGTAGTCCTTGACTTACAACAGTTCGTTTAGTGACCATTTGAAGCTACACTGAATAGCAATAGCAATAGCACTTGGACTGCTTCACAGTATTTTATAGCCCTCTCTAAGCGGTTTACAGAGTCAGCATCTTGCCCCCCAACAATCTGGATCCTTGGAAGGATGGAAGGCTGAGTCAACCTTGAACCGGTCAGGATCGAACTCCTGGCAGTGGGCAGAGTCAGCCTGCAATACTGCATTCTAACCATTGTGCCACCATGGGAAGGAATGAAGGGAGGGAGGGAGGGAGGGAGGGAGAGAAAGAAGAAAAGGAAGGAAGCAATAGCAATAGCGCTTAGACTTATGTACCACTTTACAGCCCTCTCTAAACAGTTTACAGAGTCAGCGTGTGGTCCCCAACAATCTGGATCCTCATTTTACCAACCTCGGAAGGATGGAAAGTTGATTCAACCTTGAGCCGATCATGATCGAAGTGCTGAACTGCTGGCAGTCAGCAGTCAGCAGAAGTAGCCTGCAGTACTGCGTTCTAACCACTGCGCCACCCAGGCTCTGAAGCACGTACACAGGTAGTCCTCCACTTAACAGCAGTTTCTTTAGTGACCATTTGAAGGCATTTACATTGAAGGCATGTAAACAGGTAGTCCTCGACTTATAACAGTTTAATGACCACTCAAACGGCACGGAAAAAAGTGACTTATGTCCGTTTTCAACACTTACGGCCACTGCAGCATCCCTGTGGTCACATGATCAAAATTCAGACGCTTGGCAACTGACTCATGTTTATGACGGTTGCAGTGATCCCCTTTTGCGACCTTCCAATGAGCAAAGTCAACGGGGGAAGTCAGACTCACTTAACAACCGGGTTACTAATTTAACAACTGCAGTGATTAACAACTGTGGCAAGCAAGGACATAAAATGAGGCAAATTTCACCTAACAACTGTCTCACTTAGCAACAGAAAATTGGGGCTCAATTGTGGTCGTAAGTCGAGGACTCCCTGTATTTGGTCTGGCGGCAGTTCTCATTTATTTGCTGCTTTTAATTAACATATGCTAAGCCAGTTGAGCCTCTAGGATAACCTGGAACAAATAAATAAGATTTAACACAATCAACTCTGACTCTATTTGAAAGCTTAACAAATTTGCTCACTGCTCTTACTATGTGAATCACATCCCTCGGCCTTAGTTTAAATGAGATTCTCGTTCACTTCCGTGCACACACACAGACATGCACACAAACACCCAGACACACACACACACACACCCCACACAGAAAGAGTCTTTAAATTAGAACCCCATATTGCTTTCTTGTTTATTGCAGTATATACAGTTCTCAGCTGGAGCTCCATTTATTTTTTTTCAGTGATGATTTACAAAGCATTTAAAGCTAAATCAATGTCATAAATATTGAAGGGCCATAATAGATAATTCTAAGTAACTTTAACCAAAACTAGAAATTGCTTTAAATTATGGAGGAGAATGAGTGGAATGGAACAAACTGTCTCTAGCAGCCTCTGCCTTTAGATTCATGTGGTCAGCAGATTTTCCTATTTTTCCTTCCTTCCTTCCTTCCTTCCTTCCTTCCTTCCTTCCTTCCTTCCTTCCTTCCTTCCTTCTTTCCTTCCTTCCTTCTTTCCTTCCTTCTTTCCCTCCCTCCTTCCTTCCTTTCTTCCCTCTTTCCTTCCCCTTTATCTTTCTTTTTTCATCTATTACACGTTCCCTCCCTCTCCCCTCTCCCCTCCTTCCTTTCTTCTCCCTTCCTTCCTCCTTCCTTCTCCCTATCCTTCCTTCCTCCCTCCCTCCCTTCCTTCTCTTTTTCTTCCTTCTTTCCCACTATCTTCCTTCCTTCTCCCTTCTTCCTCATTCTATTTTCCTTTTTTCCTTCCTTCTCCTTCCATTCTTCCTTCTTTCCTTCCTTTCCTTCCTTCCTTTCTTTCTTTCTTTCTTTCTTTCCTTGAATTCCTCTGAACCAGCCCTGTTTCCAATTTATCTGAGCCAGTGGGGGGCTAGTGCTAAAAAATCTTCACCGTCAGGCCCAGAAGCTCCCTCGATGACTTTGGACTCGTCCTACTCAGAACAACCCACCTTGCAGGGTTATTGTTCTGGGGACAGAACAGAAGAGGTTTTACTATCTAGACCAGTGGTTCTCAACCTTTTTAATGCTGCGACCCCCAACCGGTCGTAAGTCGAGGACTACTCAACCGGTCGTAAGTCGAGGACTACTCAACTGGTGCAGCACCATTTGCAGAATGGGACTTTTGGCGGGCTCAGCAGGGCAGAGACAGCCTGGACAATTCCTATTGGCTTTTGAAAGCCAATAGAATTAGACTCTATTCAAGAGAGTCTATTCTATTGGCTTTCAAAAGCCAATAGAATAAAAGGGAGTAGCACAGCTAAGGAAAAGGGGGGAAAAAATGGCGGACTGCGTTGTTTGGCGACCCCCATGAAATGGTCATTCGACCCCAAATGGGGTCCCGACCCACAGGTTGAGAACCACTGATCTAGACCTCCCGGAGCTTCTGAAGGATAGATAAAATCTCCATCTAAGAAAACAAATAAATACATTTACAAACGCAAGGTCACCAAGCAGATAAGGTGAAGCTCACTTAATTTATCCTCAAGTCAGGTTTAAGAACTTTAAGGGACGTACCACTTACAAAGGGGATAGGGGTGTCCACTAGGTAGGTCAAAATCTGCAAATGGCAGGCACAACGTTAGAATCAAAGCCCTGCCCCTTTTACATGGGAGGGGGGAGTGGGCAAAATTTTGATTGCTATGCTACACCTGCCATTTTCTCGACTTTGAAACCCATAGAAGAGGCCAAAACCCATTGAATAATTTGTGGTACAATGTATAACGGGACTGTGACTGGCTGGGGAATTCTGGGAGTTGAAGTCCACGCATTTTATACAGGAAGTCCACAACTGAGTCCAAATTTTCTGTCGCTAAGGGAGACAGTTAAGTGAGTTTTGCCCTATCGCACAACCTTTCTTGCCACAGTTGTTAAGGGAATCACTGCAGTTATGACTTTGCCTGTCAGAAGGTCATCCAAGGGGATCACGTGACCCCCGGGGACACTGCAACCGTCATGATTACACCGCCAGTTGCCAAGCCTCTGAATTTTGATCACGTGACCACGGGGATGCTGCAACGGTCATAACTGTGAAAAACAGTCATATGCCACTTTTTTCAGTGCAATAATAATAATAATAATAATAGAGTTGGAAGGGACCTTGGAGGTCATCTAGTCCAACCTCCTGCTCAGGCAGGAAACCCGATACCATTTCAGACAAATGGTTGTCCAGTCTCTTCTTAAAAACTTCCAGTGTTGGACCATTCACCACTTCTGGAGGCAGGTTGTTCCACTGGTTAATTGTTCTCACTGTCAGGAAATTTCTCCTTAGTTCCAAGTTGCTTCTCTCCTTGATTAGTTTCCATCCGTTGCTTCTTGTCCTGCCTTCAGATGCTTTGGAGAATAGCTTGACTCCCTCTTCTTTGGGGCAGCCCTGAGATATTGGAAGACTGCTATCATGTCCCCCCTTGTCCTTCTCTTCGTTAGACTAGACCAGGGGAAGGCAACCTTGGCTCCTTTATAAGTCGTGGATTTCAACTCCCAGAATTCCTGAGCCAGCCATGCTGAGGGGAAAGGGAGAGGTTTCCATGCTGAGCCGTGCTGGCTCAGGAATTCTGGGAGTTGAAGTCCACGAGTCATAAAAGAGCCAAGGTTCCCCACCCCTGGACTAGACATACCCAATTCCAGCAACTGTTCCTTATATGTTTTAGCCTCTAGTAGTCCCCTAATCCTCTTTGTTGCAAAGAACTATAAACAGTCACTAAATGAATGGTTGTAAGTTGTAAGGACTACCTGCATAGTGTTGAATTGTTTTCTAGCTATGATTCTCTCTTCTTCTACTTCCCTGGCCTCTATTTCGTTCTCTTTTTCAACTTTGCAACCCAACCCAACCTTATCAAGTTGAGAGGATTTTAAAAAGCACGTCTTTGTTTTCCAGTTCACAAAAATATACAGGTAGTTCTCGAGTTACCACTGTTCATTTGGTGACTGTTCAAAGTTACAACAGCACTGAAAAATGTGACTTATGACCCTTTTTCACACATGCGACCGTTGCTGCATCCCCATGGTCAGAATTCAGAGGTTTCCCAACTGGCTCATATTTACGACGATTGCAATGTCCCAGGGTCATGTGACTCCCTTCTGCAACCTTCTGACAAGCAAAAGTCAATGGGAAGCCACTCAACAACCGGGGTACTAACTTATCAACTCTAGTGTTCCACTTAACAACTGAGGCAAGAAAGGTTGTAAAACAGGACTAAATTCATTTAACAAAAGTCTCCCTTAGCCACATAAATTTTGGGCTTAATTGTGGTCGTAAATCGAGGATGACCTGTATCATAGAGGGTTCATTGGAGTGAGGGTGAGGAATACACACTCCCAGGATTTCACAGTTCAAACTGTTTTATTTCAGGCGTTCCTATCTTACTTCCTAGCCCCACAGTCATGAATCACTACTGCAAGTGATTGTTGAGTTCACACCCTAATCTTCTAGAACAGGGGTTCTCAACCTTGGCAACTTTAAGACTTGTGGACTTCAACTCCCAGAATTCCTCAGCCAGCAAAACTGGCTGAGGAATTCTGGGAGTTGGTCCACAAGTCTTAAAGTTGCCAAGGTTGAGAACCCCTGTTCTAGAAGAACAGTTTTGCAATCCAAGTCAGTTCCCCGTTGGCGGGGAAGAGGGATCAATCACTATTAGAGTATATCCTGGAAAAAAGGGATACAGTAGAAAATTGGAGAGAGCCCATTACCAGGCTTCCCCTGTCCTGTGCAGTGTGAATACCCCAAATCCCAAACCTTGCTTGTTTTGAAAATTAAGCTTGCAAAGTTCTGCCCCTTTGTCCTTCCCTTTTTATGCAGGAATAGTGAGAAACTCTGCATGTGTGTCTCTGGGTATGTGTGTGTAGGAGAAAAAGAGAAAATGACTTTGTGTAAGGAATGGAATGGAATGGAATGGAGTGGAGTGGAGTGGAGTGGAGTGGAGCAGAGTAGAAGAGAAATCTTTATTGAGAACAGAACAGAATAGAATAGAATAGAATAGAATAGAATAGAATAGAATAGAATAGAATAGAATAGAATAGAATAGAATAGAATAATAGGCTTTATTGAGAATAGAATAGAATAGAATAGAATAGAATAGAATAGAATAGAATAGAATAGAATAGAATAGAATAGAATAGAATAGAATAGAATAGAATAGAACAGGAACAAGAAAAAGAAAAAGAAAAAGAAAAAGAAATGAATAGAATAGAATAGAAACAAGAAAAAGAAATTAGAATAGAATAGAATAGAATAGAATAGAATAGAATAGAATAGAATAGAATAGAATAGATGTAGTCATTTGACCCATCAAAAATATAAAACTAATACAAATAAACAAGTAGATACAATACAAAGAAAACAATAGGGCACATTTATAGTAAGTCCTTACCCCTACAGTTAACCCCAATCTAATCTAAATATTCTGTTGTCTTCAAGATGCCCTTTGAAATAAAATGTGCAGTCTCACTAGTGATATTCTAGTGATATTTCTCCCACGTACCTGTAAGTTGTATTAGGATGGTATGTTTTGACTTGGCTGCATTTTTGTCTGATCTCTGCCCATCAGTGGCTCCCTGCACCCTTGTGCTCAGTTCCCACATGCACCATTCACTCAGTGTTCCATAACCACACAAACATGGAAAGTTTTTTCGGCCTCTCTGAATTTGCCAAGCCTCTCCAACATGCCTTCTTTGTCAGAAAAACAGAATGTGGACCGCTTCGTTCTTCCTTTTCCAGCATCATCTAAGCTAAAACATATGATGACAGTTGCAGGTATTGGGTATGTCTAGTTTAATGAAAAGAAGGATTTTGGGTGACATGATAGCAGTCTTCCAATATTTGAGGGGTTGACACAGAGAAGAGGGAGTCAAGCTATTCTCCAAAGCGCCTGAAGGCAGGACAAGAAGCAACGGATGGAAACTGATCAAGGAGAGAAGCAGCCTAGAACTAAGGAGAAATTTCCTGACAGTTAGAACAATTAACCAGTGGAACAACCTGCCTCCAGAAGCTGTGAATGCTCCAACACTGGAGGTTTTTAAGAAGAGACTGGACAGCCATTGTCTGAAATGGTTTCCTGCCTGAGCAGGGGGTTGGAGTAGATGACCTCCAAGTTCCCTTCCAATTATTACGGATCATCGCACAGTCAGCCAGATGTTCAGACTGGATTTGGCATTTTGTCTACCTATCGAGTCCTTACCCAGGACCTGGGATAGGCAGATGTGGATGTTTGATGGTATTACAGGTATCGTCGCAGGATTGAAGCAGTTCCTAATAAGGCTGCCTTTTGCAATTGACTAATAGCGAATTTGTCAATGCCAATGGTGTTCAAGTGGTGCTCCAGTTGTTTTGGGATTGCACCCAAGGAGCCTATGACTAGTGGTACTACCCTTGCTTGCTTTTGCCACAGTCTTTCTATGTCTATTTGTAGGTCTTTGTATTTTGTTATCTTCTCCAGTTCTTTCTCTTCTATTCTGCCACGTCCACTATCCAGACTTTTTTGTCTTTCTTATCGACAATTGTTAAGTCTGGGGTGTTATGTTGCAGGTGCTTGTCTGTTTGAATTCTGAAGTCCCAGAGCAGTTTAATTTTATCATTTATCATTATTATTATTATTATTATTATTATTATTACCATCATCATCGTCATTATCATTATTCTTCATCATCGCAGTCAGCCAGATGTTCAGTCTGGGTTTGGCATTTTGTCTACCTGTCGAGTCCTTCCCAAGGACCTGGGATAGGCAGATGTGGATGTTTGATGGTATTACAGGTATCGTCGCAGGATGGAAGCAGTTCCTAGTAAGGCCGCCTTTTGCAATTGACTAATGGTGAATTTGTCAATGCCAATGGTGTTCAAGTGGTGCTCCAGTTGTTTTGGGATTGCACCCAAGGCGCCTATTACTAAAACAACTTGTTGTTGTTGTTGTTATTATTGTTGTTGTTTTTGTTGTTGTTCTTCTTGTTGTTGTTGTAGAAGACCTCCCCACTCTGTTCATCTGCTATTCTAGCTTCAGTCTCTTTCCTGGGCCCATCAGCTAGAGAGGCTTCATTCTTCCCTCCCACCAGGCTGAAGCTCTTGTCGGGGCTCGTGACCACCTGAGGCACAAGCATTTGTGTTGTTAAGGGTCTCCATTGCCACTGATGCTGTCAGTGGCATCCTTATCGATTAAGCTTCACTCTGAAAGACTTAAGCACAGAGATGGGAATGTGACAGTCCTCGGAAGGTGCCATTAAATATGTGAGCCAGATTGAGCTAAGGAGAGGAGATCAAGAGAGGCTGATGAAGAGGGAAGAGGAGGCAAAAATATATGGGAGCTACACTGCAGACAGCATTAGGGTCAGTTCCTGGCTAGTTTCATCACCATCTTGGAATTGAACAAAAATTATTAGGAGGCTAGAGCATGTGATGAACAGTTGCTGGAATTGGGTATGTCTAGTCCAGGGGTAGGCAACCTTGGCTTTTTTATGACTCATGGACTTCAACTCCCAGAATTCCTGAGCCAGCCATGCTGAGGAGAAAGGGAGAGGTTTCCATGCTGAGCCATGCTGGCTCAGGAATTCTGGGAGTTGAAGTCCATGAGTCATAAAAGAGCCAAGGTTGCCTACCCCTGGTCTAGTCTAAGGAAGAGAAGGACGAGGGGTGACATGATAGCAGTCTTCCAATATTTGAGGGGCTGTCATGGGGAAGAGAAAGTTGACCTATTCTCCAAAGCACCTGAAGGTGAGACAAGAAGGAACGGATGGAAGCTCATCAAAGAGAGAGATCCAACTTATAAATCCTTAGCAAGGCCACACCTGGAATACTGCATCCAGTTTTAGTCAGCACGTTACAAAAAAAGATGTTGAGACTTTGCAAAAAAAAAAAAGTGCAAAGAAGAGCAACTATGATGATTAAAGGCCTGGAGACAAAAACATATGAAGAACAGTTGCAGGAATTGGGTATGGCTAGTCTAGAGAAAAGAAGGACTAGGGGTGACATGATAGCAGACTTCCAATAGTTTGGGGGGGTCAAACTATTTTCCAAGGTAGGACAAGAAACAATGGTTGGAAACTGACTAAAGAGAGAAGCAACCTGGAACTAAGGAGAAAACTTCCTAACAGTGAGGACAATTAACCGGTGGAATAGCTTGCCTAAAGAAATCATGGGCGCTCCCTCACTGGAGGTTTTTAAGAAGAGACTAACCAGTCACTTGTCTGAAATGGCCTGGACTAGAAGACCACCAAGATCCCTTCCAGATTCTACTCTACTCTACTCTACTCTACTCTACTCTACTCTACTCTACTCTACTCCACTCCATTCCATTATTCTACTCTACTCTACTCTACTCTATTCTACTCTACTCTACTCTACTCTATTGTATTCTATTCTATTCTCGATGAAGATTCTAATCCATTCCATTCCATTCCATCCTATTCTATTCTATTCTATTCTATTCTATTCTATTCTATTCTATTCTATTCTATTCTATTCTATTCTATTCCTTCCAACTCTGTTATCCTGTATATCTAAAATGACTTCCCTTCCATGCAAAGAATAACAAGGGGGGTCCATCAGAGATCTCATGTTTGTTCATTCGCCTCTCACTGTACAGAGGTCAAATCGGGCTCCTTTGGGGGTTTGGTACTCACCCCACATATCTTGGTTCTCTGTCCCCCAGTTTTCCTCTCCCCAATATTTACCTGTTCGTGTTCTCTCTTTCCTTTGCTTGTCTCTCCTGTACAGGTAGTCCTCGACTTACAACAGTTCATTTAGTGACTGTTTAAAGTTACAATGCCCCTGAAAAAAAGTGACTGATGACCGTTTTTCACACTTATGACCGCTGCAGCATCCCCATGGTCACAAATTCAGACGCTTGGCAGCTGACTCATATTTATGACGGTTGCAGTGTCCCAGGCTCACGTGATCACTTCTGACTAGCCAAATCAATGGGAAAGCCAGATTCACCTAACAACTAGGCTGCTAACCGAACAACTGTAATTCTTCACTTAACAACAGTCATCAAATGGGGCAAAACTCACTTAACCAATGTTTCACTTAGCAATATAAATTTTGGGCCCAGTTGTGGACGTAAGTTGAAGACTACCTGTACATTGTCCCTAACTTTTCTTCTCTGTCCAGCTGGCCAATACTTAGGAAAGTGTATTGTTTGTATGACACCTTTTTATTCATTTCTCATATTCTTGCAAATTGGGCATTTCCTTACAAGCACTTAACTTCTTCCATTTCTTCCCCATATCAAAGCAGTTCTAGGGTGGAATGACAGCCACACTCCCCTCTCTTTATTTGGGGGTGCAGTGGACCTTCATCCTGAGGTTACTGCTTGGGTCGCTGCCCTCTTGCAGGCTTACAACTCCTGCTGAGTGTTTATTTGATACCCTCTGCTGCAAAACAACAACACTAAAAAATTAAAAAAACATTTGAGCTGAGGGGAGAGGTGATGATTCAGTATTTTCTTTCCAAATGGCAGGTCAAAGTTTGATGTAAAGAGCAGCTTTTTGTGGGGGGGGGGAGAAGCAAACAAATACATCTCATCCCACGGTAAGGAAGCTTGTCTTGGGAGCAGGAAGACCACTTAGCAGGCACTGGACGCAAAGATATGTTTTAATCACAGGGGGAAATACTTTGAGAGTAAAAGAAAGAGAGAGGTGATCTAGTTTAGTAGACAGGGAGAATGCCATGGACATAGTATACCTTGAGTCATCAAAGCCTTCAAAAAAGTACCTTATTATTTCCCTATTAATGTTAAAATATGGGCTGGATGATACAATTGAGATTAATACATAATTGGCTGAATGGCCAAATCTGGAGAGAACTCATACATAGACTAAAACAGTGGGAAGGGACCTTGGAGGTCTTCTAGTCCAACCCCCTGCTCAGGCAGGAAACCCTATACCATTTCAGACAAATGGCTGTCCAGTCTCTTCTTAAAAACTTCCAGTGTTGGACCATTCACAGCTTCTGGAGGCAGGTTGTTCCACTGATTAATTGTTCTGTCAGGAAATTTCTCCTTAATTCTAGGTTGCTTCTCTCTCTTGTTGCTTTTCTCTGTACTCTTTCTAGAGTCCCAATATCTTTTTTACATCGTGGTGACCAAAACTGGAGGCAGTATTGCAAGTGTGGCCTTACCAAGGCATTGTAAAGTGGTATTAATGCTTCAAGTGATGTTGATTCTATCCCTCTGTTAATGCAGCTCAGCACTGAGTTGGCTTTTTTGGCAGCTGCAGCACACAGCTGGCTCATATTTAGGTGATTATCCACAAGGACTCCAAGATTCCTTTCACAGCTGCTACTATTGAGTAAGGTACCCCCTATACTATACCTGTACATTTGATTTTTCTTGCCTAAATGTAGAACCTTACTTTTTTCACTATTGAATTTCATTTTTTTAGAAAGCACCCAGTGTTCAAGTCTGTCCAGATCCTCCTGTATCCTAAGCCTGTCTTCTGGAGTGTTGGCTATTCCTGCCAGCTTGGTGTCGTCTGCAAATTTGATGAGTTCCCCATCTATCCCTTCATCCAAATTGTTGATGAAGATGTTGAAGAGTACTGGGCCCAGAACAGAGCCCTGGGGCACCCCACTACACATTTCCCTCCTTTCCAGAGAGAGAAAGAGAGAGGGGGAGTAATTGGAGAGAATTTTAAAAAGGAGAATATTTGTAGCTCATGGTTGAAATGAGGACCCCTTGGTGCTCTCTGAGCTTGCTTGTTTTCCTGCAGATGTTTTATTACCCAAACTAGGTAACATCATCAGAATTTTAAAAAGGGGCATCCCAAATTTTGGACATTGCCATCTATATTTTAATTCACGATAAAGCTGCCTCACGTATCAGGAAAATTACACACATGCACACATTTGATCGTGGTAAAGACAGGAGGGGGAGAACCCCACCTTGGAAAACTTCTTAAGCCCACACGGAGCAAATTCATTGATATGCAGACTACTCACGTGTGCAGTAAATTCCAATTAGTTTTACAGAGGTCTGCTTAACATTTATGGGAAAGCAGCCTTGGCAAGCCAGCAATATTATCCATGCAGGAGGTTTGGACTAAGTGAGGATTTAAAAAAACAGAAGAAGCAGCAGCTCACACTGAGTTAATTATATTTTGCAGATTCAGAAAAAAAAAAAAAAACAGGGAGAGAGAGGTGGGGTTGAGGGAAGGACTCCAGCTGAGCTCTTTGAGGTTAGGCTAACAATTCAATGAATTTTATTTGTGTTTTTATTAGACTGTATCCCGCCTGCAGGATATCCTTGGTTGGTAACCAGGCTGCATTTTTTCTTTAAAAAATGGAAGCTTGGCTACCTTGCCGAAGTGTTAGAGAAATAGAAAAGGCCTTCGGGGAAAGAGCTGAGGTATCTGAAGGGGGAGGAGGTCGAAAAAGGCAAGATGGCAGCACGAACCATCTGAGGGGAAAATTGCCTTTTTTATGCATGATACATGGAATAAAGGGGTGGGGTCCCCTTTGCGTGGGGATTGTGACATTTATTGGCATGCCCCCCACACCTCCACAGGCACCCTCAGGAGATGGGAATAAGTATGAATATAAGTAGCCCTCAACTTACAACAGTTCATTTAGTGACTGTTCAAAGTTACAACGGCACTGAAAAAAAGTGACTTGTGACCATTTTTCACACTTACGACCATTGCCGCATCCTCATGGTGATGATCACGTGATCACGGTCACATGATCAAAATTCAGACGCTTGGCAACTGGCTCATATTTATGATGGTTGCAGTGTCCCATGGTCACATGATCCCCTTTTACGAACTTCTGACAAGCCAAGTCAATGGGGGAAGCCAGATTCACTTAACAACCATATTACTAACATAACAACTGCAGTGATTCGCTTAACAACTGAGGCAAGAAAGGTCATAAAATGGGTCAAAATTCACTGAACCACTATCTGGTTTAGCAAGAGAAATTTTGGGCTCAATTGTGGTCGTAAGTTGAGGACTACCTGTAAAAGGGAAAGAGAGGCAGTTGGGGGCAGTGGTTAAAGACACTGGGCTAGAAACTGTGAGACTGTAAATTCTAGTCCTGCCTTAGGCACAAAGGCCAGCTGGGTGAATTTAGGCCAATCACCCAGGAGACGGTGAGTTCTAGTCCCACCTTAGGCATGAAACCAGCTGGGTGACTTTGGCCAATCATCAGGAGACGGTGAGTTCTAGTCCTGTCTTAGGCACAAAGTTACCTGGGGGACCTTGAGCTGGTTCATCTCTTTCAACCCTGAAAAACTGGCCAAGAAAACTGCAGGGACTTGCGTAGGCAATTGCCAGGAGTCAAAAAGTGACTCAAAATGCACACCAAAAAAAAAAAAGAGAAGAAAAAGGGTATATACTCAGGATCCCTTTGAAATATCTCAAGGGAAGCAATTGCTCATCCCTAAGTCCTTTCACAATACTAACAGACCTAAAAGGGGTGCCTTCAGCTCATATACCATCCCCATCCCCCAGTTACCATTGACACAACTGAGAACTAAGGTATGATAGTGAATCACTTCCCATTCCAGATATCTTTCTGAAAATGATGCCATTGTAATTCGCCATCATTGCAGTTGCCAGCAACGGAAGGCCCAAGCAAGAACTAGGAAAACTGGGAAACTATAATGATAAGAGGTTGAGTGAATGTGGAAGAAGAAGTAGGGATGGGATTAGTGGGCTTGGTGCCATGCCTAAAACATCTGGGGAAGCCCTGGAACAAAATAGGACCAGATAGAACTGCAGCTCCTCAAGTACCAAAGCTGCATTATTTGGAATGGGGAGATAAGATCTTAGGATAATATCTTACAGATAGGCAAAGATTAACATTGAGCAGAAAACAATACCCTAATCAAAGAACTACCAAAAACCATCTCTCTGCCAGCACTGACAGGGTAAGCTACTGTATATAAAGAGGAAGCAACCTCCATATTCACCAGCACTTGATGATGTTACCTAATCAAGTAATGAGACATCTGCAAACAAACAACCCAAGTTCAAAGACTCCACTGATAACATTATCAATGTCAACATCTTTCCGATATCAAAAGTACCGAATCCAGTCAGAAGACAAATTCCTTCTGTGTCTAACCACACTAGGCCAAATAAAGTATTCCATATACAGTATCTGGTAGACTCTTGTGTAAATTAACATGATTGATTGCACAATTCAGCCGGTTGTTTCGAGAGAATTTGGTACTTTTGTCCCCTTATCGAGTCCTTCCCAAGGACCTGGGAAATGCAGGTGTTGTTCTTTGATTGTGTTAAAGGTATTGTTGAGGATTGTGTCAAAGCAGGGACGTTCAAACTTGGCCCTTTTATGACTTGCAGTCTTCAACTCCCAGAATTCCTCAGCCAGGCTGCTGAGGAATTCTGGGAGTTGAAGTCCACAAGTCATAAAAGGGCCAAGTTTGAAGACCCCTGTTAAAGGTATTGTTGAGGATGTCAGCTGTTCTGAGTAAAGCTGCCTTTTGCAACTGACTGATGGGGATTTTGTCAAGGTTCAAGTGGTGCTCCAATTCTTTCGGGCAGACCTAAGGTGCCTATTACTATTGGTATTATTAATAAGATTAATTATTTAACTATTACATTATTAATAATTTAATTGTTAATAATTGCTCAGAAAGGAAGAACTGTTGCCCTTGAGATATTTTAAAAGAATCCTGAGCATACACAGAGGGCCTTTTTTCTCCCTTTTAAGCCAATATCAATGAAAATAATTAATAATATTTAATATTAATATTTAATGAAATTATTGAATAAGAATGCTGCTGCTTCCCCCCATTTGTAAAGACTCCTTCCAATCAAGTTCAATAAACATATCTATGTAGGTTTGTTGGCATTAATAGTACACATGCTTTCTTTTGGATTTTTTTTTTATTTCCCGGTTTAAGATATAAATAACAGAATAACAGAGTTGGAAGGGTCCATGGAGGTCTTCTAGTCTAGTCCAGGGGAAGATAACCTTGGCTCTATTATGACTCATGGACTTCAGCTCCCAGAATTCCTGAGCCAGCATGGCTCAGCATGGAAACCTCTCCATTTCTCCTCAGCATGACTGGCTCAGGAATTCTGGGAGTTGAAGTCCATGAGTCATAAAAGAGCCAGGTTGCCTACCCCTGGCTAGTCCAACCCCTGTTCAAGCAGGAGACCCTATTGCAGACAAATGATTGTCCAATCTCTTCTTAAAAACCTCCAGTGTATATATACTCCTGCTAGTCTTCCGAACAAAATTCACCAGATTGAATGTTGCTTAGCTTTTCAACAGCAAGCAAGGTCATACAGATGTTGACATTTAGGCAGAAACTCTGTGACAAATAAATAAGTCTAAGCTATTAGCTCAGGGGTTCCCAACCGGGGGTGCTTGCACCTCCTGGGGGGTGTGAGAAAATATTCCAGGGGGTGCAAAAATTTGGGTTTAGAAGTTTCAAAATTATAGTGTATATGCATAATTCGTTTTGAACTTTTGTAAGGGGTGCGAAAATACATCAGAAGCGTCCTAGGGCAGTGATGGCGAACCTTTTAGAGACCAAGTGCCCAAAAACTGGCCCTGCCCCACTCCACCCCCTGCCCCGCCCCCACTCCGCCCCCATCCCTCCTGCCCGCAGGGCCACTCACCGCTTCCAGGGCCCACCGCAGATCACCCAGGCAGCCCAGCAGCACCATGGCGGCCACTCCCTCTGCCTGCACCCTGCAGCATCAACTGTGCACAGTGGGGTGTGAGGGCACAGTCTTGTCTACGCTGCCTGGCTGCCATGTCCTTGGCTGTGCTGCTCTGTGTGGGCCACGCTCAGGGGCGACTCTCCTTCAGAGGAGCTGCTGGAGAGGAGGAGGTCATGGGGGGGAAATGAGGCTGGGGCAACAGCACGTGTGCCCAGAGAGAGGGCTCTGAGTGCCGCCTCTGGCACCCGTGCCATAGGTTCGCCACCACTGTCCTAAGGGTGTGGGATATAGAAAAGGTTGGGAGGCACTGCATTAGCTGGACTTAATTAAAAACAATCTCACCCCTTTGCTCAGTCTCTGCTTGCACAATGTCATAGCTTCATTGTTCCACCTGGTATAACTCTCAGATACTCAAATAAATAAAATTTCCCTCCACGCAAGGGTAGCACCTGGTTCTAAAAATCACAGCTCCTCGTTTCAGGAAGTGCAGCACCTGTGATATAAAATTACAGCATCTAGTTCCAAGAGGTGCAGGGTCTGTAATCTTAGGTTCGAGGAAGGGCAGCACCTGAGATCTAAATATCACAACACCTGGTTCCCCGAAGCGCAGGGTCTGCAATCGAAAAAAATCATAGCACCCAGTTCCAGTAAAGGTAGCACCTGTGATCTAAATATCACAGCACCTGGTTCCAGGAAGTGCAGTGCAGTGTGCAGTGTCTGCAATCTGCAATCACAGCACCCGGTTCCGGGAAGGACAGAACTTTCTATTTAAAAACCACAGTATCTGGTTCCGGGAAGCGTAGCACCTACATGAAAAAAAAAAAAGGTAGTCCTTAGCTTCCAACAATCTGCTCACCAGGTTGTCTTCAGCAATTCCCTGCTTCTTTTTATATCCCTACAAAGGCTTTGAAACACCACAGAGCAACGTTTGAGAGTCCACGTAAGTACATAAACCGTGATCCTTTGGCATCACTTCCTCCTATTTAAACCTATTTAAACCTCCATCCTCATGCAAAAGAATATGTGTGATAAGGCTCTAAAGCAAGGGTCCCCAACCCCTGGTCCGTGGACCAGTACCGGGCCACGGCATGCCAGCAACCAGGCCGCACAAACAAGCAAAGCTCCATCCGCAGGATGCAGGCAGCACACAAAACCACACCCCCTCAGATCTGTGGAAAAACCTCTCTCCACGTAACCAGTCCCTGGTGCCCAAAAGGTTGGGGACCTCTGCCCTACAGGGTCCTATGGGGGGGAGCATCTCTGCCAGCGGGCTGCATAGGTTTGGACCCACACGGTTTTTCTAAAATCAACCTACCATAACTGTCAGGTCCAGCATGCTGGTGTCCTGCCATTCAGTTGGGGTGGAGGGGAAGAAGGTTATGGCATTCTTCACATGCTTTTGCTTTTACTGTAACTGCTTGGGAATTAGGGAGGGGGATTGTCTTTGGAGATGAAGCAGATTCTTTCCCAGCAGGTTCCTGCCTGGTTCCAAGGCTGTCGTGCCCTGAAGGTGACCTGTTATCTACGCAGCACCTCAGCATTCTCAAAACAATGTTGTGGCATCACATTGGCTGCCAGCGGATGGGGAAAATGGAAGAATTGCTTTTTGCTTTGTGCAGGACCTTCAGATTACATCTGACTTTTCTGCATCCACTTTCTCTCTCTCACTAGAAGTTCTTTTAATGGAGTTGAGAGTTTACTTTCCTGAGGGAACAACTGAGGCAGGTCCTTACACTAGCCTTCTGGCCCAATAGATTTTGTGCTTCTTATTCAGACGAGGCGAGCAGCAGGAGGAGAAAAAAGGCCAAATCAACACGAGCGGTGCCTTTCTGCCTACTCCAGACAGAGGCGTAATCTCTCCAGCAGGTGTACATAAAAGATTTATTTTTTTGAATTAAGATGCTATTGATTAGTATTATGTAAAGCCGCGTGCCGAAGGCAAGCCGGCATTATGCACCCGTGGTCCACAGAGCAGAGGGATTGGAATGCCACGACTGCTGTCGCGGCCTTTAGACAGACTTCAGGTTCTCTGTTGTCAGGAGAATAAATGGGATTAGCGTTCATGATGGCAAAGTCGATTGAGCAGTGGGTGGCCGCAGCATTTAATTTCTACAAGCAGGCGACTTGGAGACGCTCAGATTTCTGCCAGCCGTCGGATTTGACCTGAAAAGGATGCTCCTTAAAGGAAGGAAGGAGGCATCGCAAAGTGCACAGCTAAATGTCTAAGGAGATCCTCCGTCATCCAGGTCACACTTGTCCGAAAAGAGCTTTTTCAAGAGGCAACTGGACTTCCTTTGTTTTTCCTTGAAGACGTTTCGCTTCTTGTCCAGTGAACGGAGAGGCAAAACATCTTCGAGGAAAAACATTCAAAAATTGCCTTTTGAAAAAGCATTTAGGGGACAAAAGCCAAGGGAAATTTGCACATCCTCAGAGACCCTATCTTCTCAATCTATTTGGAAATCGCTTCTAGACTTTGTGCAAAAAATGAAATTCAAATTTTGGGATTTACTGATTAGATGGACTCGTGGTTTAAAAAAATGGCCCTGTCTTCTTGTAAGAGTAGCTTTAGGACTGGGCAGGAAAATACTCTTTCAAATATGTTTTTTATGGAATCCTGTAAAATGTGCCCCATGTACCCTGAGGCTCATAAATCAGAGATTCAAGGGAGCAGGATTATGTGTCCATGCATCACCATTTTCTTCTTGTCTTTCAGCATTAGAGCAACATTTTCTGGACAAAATTCAAAATTCGTGGAAAAACTGGAGGAAATGGTCTAAGAATAGAATAGAATAGAATAGAATAGAATAGAATAGAATAGAATAGAATTAGTACTTAGACTTATATACCGCTTCACGCTGCTCTCTAAGCGGTTTACAGAGTCAGTATATTGTCCCCACCAATCTGGATCCTCATTTTACCAACCTCGGAAGGATGGAAAGCTGAGTCGACTGTGAGCTGGTCCAGATTGAACTGCTGAACTGCTGGCAGTCGGCAGTCAGCAGAATTAGCCTGCAATACTGCGCCACCACATTAAGCATGTTCACCCCTTTGAGTTGTTTATAAAATAATAAAGGTGGGATAACAATCTAATAAATAAATAAATATGGTCTGCAACAAGCTAAATAATATTTGTTATTCTTTCCTCTGTCATCTTTTTCTGCTTTTTCTGCAGACAAGTCGTTTCAGAAAAACTGGAATTTTTGGAAAGGATGAAGCAATTTATAATTTTAACAGTTATTTAGGTCTTGAGGACTTTAGTTCTCTGGTTGTGAAATAATCATCTATAAGCACACCCTGAGTGTGGCATACAGTTTTTATTTGTTTTTGTGCAATTCAAGAACAAACAATAAAAACAGATTATACTTGTACAGCAATAAAAAAAAACCACAAAGGGTAGTTTAACGCATGGTGTTTAGATTATTATTTTTTTGCTGAGTTTTCAAAACCATATTTTACAGTCCAGTATGAAATTTCTCATCGAAGAGCTGAACAAACATTTCCAGTGTAAAATTTCGTTTCTATTTGTGTAACAAAGTGGCACATCACGCCTGCAAACCATCCGTGGGAAAATTTGTTCACCTGCCACACATTAGCTTCTGGCTTCTCTTCAGGTCCGTTTAGGAAAATATGTAGAAATGTTCTCTTTTAAATTCATCAAAATAGCCTCCTTTGTCAACAAGTGCAGCTGTGCATAGGGCATCAAGTGGGAATGAAGTTTCATTATTTTTTTCTTTAGCATCATCTGGGAATCCAGCAATCCAAAGTATGGTTTGTTCTTTAAATCGGAGTAAAAAACAAACCTTGGTTAATTATGATGTTGGAAAGCAGACCACGATGCAGTTGGGTGTCACTACAGTACTCTATATTCCAGTGTTTCTCAAACTCAGTCATTTTAAACCGTGTGGATTTCAACTCTCAGAATTCCCCAGCCAGCTGAGGTTGGGAAACACTGTTCTGAGAGTTACTCAAAATTAGTCACCTAAAGGTAAAATTTATTTGTGTGCCTATTGTTGCTTTAGTTGTTTTATGAATACATATAAAGGGTTTGTATGCTGCGTTAGGCCAAAAGGACTCTGAATGGCTTATATCCCACTCATAAAAACAAAACAAAATATACAGCGTAACAATATAACCATCAACAATTAGAAATATAATAGCAAAAATTTTCGGCATCCAAACCTTTAAAGCATTGATTTTTCCCATGCTACTAAGGCCTCTGTGTTATTGGTTGACATGCCAGCTGCTAAATCAAATATACAGAGTTCATATTTTATTATTTTATTCTCTCTCTCTCTCTCTCTCTCTCTCTCCCTCCCTCCCTCCCTCCCTCCCTCTCTCTCTCTCTCTCTCTCTCTGCGTTTAGAGTCTACCCTTCACCAGGTTCTACACCAGTGGTTCTCAACCTTCCTAATGCCGCGATTCCCAACCATGTGGTCGTAAGTCGAGGACTACCTGTATTTCCCTGCGGGTGGGGCAGGAGGAGGTGCGCACGTTCCGCCTCCTCTCCTGTGGCTGGAGCGCATGCTGGGCAGGCCGACGGGGCAGGCCGACCACCGGCTGGGCCACCAGCTGGTCCAGCCCAAGGGAGGCAAGGCACCCGCCAGGCCCCACGCGCGCCAGCTACCCTCCCTGCGCCCACCGGCCTTCCACCTCCCACCCCTGGCCCTCTTTTACTTACATTTTTAGTAGTTGCTCAGCAGGGAGGGGTGGAAACTTCCAGAAAACTCGCCTTAGCTGCAGACAACTTGCAGCACCGTTTGCAGAATGGGACTTTTGGCGGGCTCAGCAGGGCAGAGACAGCCTGGACAATTCCTATTGGCTTTTGAAAGCCAATAGAATTAGACTCTATTCAAGAGAGTCTATTCTATTGGCTTTCAAAAGCCAAAAGAATAAGAGGGAGTAGCACAGCTAAGGAAAAGGGGGAAAAAATAGCGGACTGCGTTGTTTGGCAACCCCCGTGAAATGGTCATTGGACCCCAAATGGGGTCCCGACCCACAGGTTGATAACTGCTGTTCTACACAAACCTCTAAAAAAAAAGGTAGCAGTTATTAAACAAATCATTTAACTGTCATCAAATAAATTTCAAATGAACAATTACTTGTTATGATTAAAATGCTTTAAATGGGGGGAAAAAATTCTGGCTGCAGTCAGATAGGCAGACTGGGAAAAAAAATAGGTTCTCTTTTTTTTACAGAAAATTTGCCAATTCAGACAGGCTTAGGACTCTGAAGTCCTGCAACATTTGTTTTATAGAAAATTATCCTAGAAAAATATCGAGAAGCTAAGTTTTCATGGCTGTTATCTTCCTTACTCAGGGGTAGGCAACCTTGGCTCTTTAATGACTCGTGGACTTCAACTCCCAAAATTCCTGAGCCAGCCACGCTGAGGGGAAAGGGAGAGGTTTCCATGCTGAGCCATGCTGGCTCAGGGATTCTGGGAGTTGAAGTCCACGGGTCATAAAAGAGCCAAGATTGCCTACCCCTGCTTGACTAGGGCAGGGTTTCTCAACTCTGGCAACCTGAAGATGTGTGGACTTTAGTTCCTAGGATTCAGCATGCTGGCTGGGGATTTCTGGGATTTGAAGTAAGTCCATACATGCTGGCTGGGGAATTCTGGGAATTGAATTCCATACATCTTCAAGTTGCCAAGGTTGAAGAACAGCATATGAGGTAATTTACTGAGGTATGTGCTGTCTGTGAATGTTGAGATGAATGTGCTAATTGAAATTATACCCTTTTGAAAACACCAAAAATTCCTGTCTAAAATTCTCCAATAAGCTCACATCTCTACCTGCAGTTACATGTATCCAAAAGCTAATGAAGAAACAAACCAGGTTAGGGAGCAGGAGGTTATTTCTCACCAGGAACAGAGTACGTTTTGTTACCGAAACCTTGCTAAAAATCAAAATTAGTCATTTAATCCATTCCTTGTATAGTCACAGTAACGTTTTGTACTTTCTGCAATGACCATTTTAATAGGAAGCATCACTGACCTTGATCTATTCTTTTTCTCTCTCTCTCTCTTTTTTGGTTCATTCTTTTTCTTCATGGGATTAAAGATTTAAAATGCCTGTAAAGGTATTCCTCGATGTACGACCACAACTGAGCCCAAAATTTCTGTTGCTAAATGAGACAGCTGTTAAGTGAGTTTTGCCCCATTTTATGACCTTTCTTGCTACGGTTGTTAAATGAACCACTGCAGGTGTTCAGCTAGTAACATGGTTGTTAAGTGAACCTGGCTTCCCCCTTGACTTTGTTTGTCAGAAGGTCACAAAAGGGGACCCCGGGACACTACAATCGTCATAAGTACAAGTCAGTTGCCAAGCATCTGAATTTTGAACACGTGACCATGGGGATGCTGCAAAGGTCGTAAGTGTGAAAAACAATCATAAGTGACTTTCTTTCATTGCTGTTGTAACTTTCAACGGTCACTAAATGAACCGTTGTAACTCGAGGACTATCTGTACTCCTTTTTATGCTGGTAAATCCTCAAGCTAACCATTCGCCTTCTAACTGACGTGTTGATTTCCGGTTTATTAATACTTTTTTAAAAAGCTGCTGAAAACCTTATTCCAGAAACGGGAAGAGGCAGGGGTGGAAAATGTGACGGGTGCCCTTTTATTTTATAATTTTATTTGATTTTGTCCTCCCAACCCCCAGGAGAAGGAATGTTTGGAGGGCATCTGTAAATCATCCTCCCTTGCAGAGGTTCCCTTGAAAAAAAAATGGCATTAATATGAGGAGGGGTGGAAAAAGCATTACCATCTATTATCTGCCCTAACGTGAATTTAAACCCAGGAAGTCGAAGGATAAAATATGGAGTCTGGGGTGGGGTGGTAGGTTTGGGTCAGGGAAAAACCTGGAACGATACCTGTGGGCCTCTGAGCCTTCAACTTAATGGGCTACATAAATCCCCCAGGTTTAAATTGTATGGAAATCACGGTTGCTGGGTATTTTTAATCCTGTAAAAGATGGCTGCAAACCTGAAGTTTTCACACATACGCAAGCCCCCTTTTATTTCATTTTATTTTATTTTGCTTTCTCTTTTTCCAGTCTCCAAGACACAAAGAAGGGGGTGGTGGTGTCAACCTATTCTCCAAAGCACCTGAAGGCAGGACAAGAAGCAAACGATGGAAACTCATCAAGGAGAGAACTAGCTAATCAACCTAGAACTAAGGAGAAATTTCGTGACAGTGAGAACAATTAATCAGTAGAACGGTTTCCGTCCAGAGTTTGTGGGTGCTCCAGGACTGGAGATTTTTAAAAAGAGATTGAACAACCATTTGTCTGATATGGTATATACTATATAGGGTTTCCTGCCTAAGCAGGGGCTGGACTAGAAGACCTCCAAGGTCCCTTCCAACTCTGTTATTCTGTTAAGACGAGTTGCAAAATTCGTTAGGAATGCCTTAGGAATAGATTGAGTGTTATAAAATCCTGAGAATTACTCTTGAAAACTGTTCCAAAATTGCAGCTGGATGAAAATGGGTCAGCCTGGTTATTCCTGGTAATTGACGGCAGAACATCTATTCGTATTTATATTTAGCTGCCCTAAAAAAATGTAACGGCTGATGGTTACATTTTTAGGGCAAAATTCAAGGGCATTTGTGTGATGGTTCTTTTGCTTTTTAAACTCATCTGGTTGTGGAGAGGACCCTTGAAGTATAGGTAGTCCTCGACTTACAATGATTCATTTAACGCCCGTTCAAAATTACAATGGCTCTGAAAAAAATAACCGGTCCTCACACTTATAACCATCGCAGCATCCTCATATTCACGCGTTCGAAATTGGAGCATTTGGCAACCTGCTTGTATTTATCATGGTTGCAGCATCCTAGGGTCACATAATCACCCCTTGCCACCGTCCCAGTCAACTTCTAACAAGTAAAGTCAATGGGAGACGCTGGATTCACTTAACAACCAATGGATTCACTTAACAATCAGTGATTCACTTAACAACCAGGGCCACCTTGCTTAGCAATGGAAATTCTAGTCCCCATTGGGGTCATAATTTGAGGACTGTCTGTACAGCAGATATATCATGTGGAGAAGTGAAGAAAGATCTTGCTGGAGGCACATCAACTAGAAAAGATCATAGAAGAGATGATTTTTTTCCTGAAATATTAGAGCAAGGGTCTTCAAACTCAGCCCTTTTATGATTCATGGACTTCAACTCCCAGAATTCCTCAGCCAGGCACGCTAGCTGAGGAATTTTGAGAGTTGGAGTCCACGAGTCATAAAAGGGCCCAGTTTGAAGACCCCTGTATTAGAGAGTGGCTGCAGATCTGTAGATTGAAGACATTCCAGGTGTTTCTGAACTACAATTCCCAGCATTCCTTATGATTCCTTGTTGGCTGTGAAAACTGGGTGTTGCTCACTAACAGGCAGTCCTCGGCTTACAACCATTCGTTTAGTGGCCATTCAAAGTTACAACGGCACGGGAAAAAAGTGAGATGACTGTTTTTCACATGACCGTTGCAACATCCCCACGGTCACATGATCAAAATTCAGAGGCTTGGCAACTGGCATGTATTTATGACAGTTGTAGTGTGCCGGGTCATTTGATCCCCTTTTGCGACCTTCTGATAAGCAACATCAATGGGGGAAAGGCAGCTTCATTTAACAACCGTGTTACTAACTTAACAACTGCAGTGACTCGCTTAAGAAATGTGGAAAGAAAGGTCATAAAATGGGGCAAAATGTGTTTAGCAACAGAAATTTTGGCCTCAGTTTTGGGTGTAAGTTGAGGACTGTGTTGGAAACCTCTTGAGCAGCGGTCTTCAACTTTTCCGGCTTGGCAGACTGGCGATGGCGACAGTGGAGGAGGGGAGAGAAGATGGTTCTGCACACACACATACATGCCACTTTCACAAATGCAGCTCACCCACCACTTCCACGGCCCGGTTCCAAACAGGCTGTGGCCCAGCACTGAGCCATGAGGTTGGGGACCCCTGTTCTAGAGCAGACATGTCAAACACAAGGCCCGGGGGCTGGATGCGGCCCGCGAAGTGGTTTCATGTGGTCCACGAAGCCATCCTGGAAACAGTGAGGGAATGGCCCCCACTGCCTTGGCTCTGGCCCAGGCTGGCTGGGAGCCAATGTACAATTTTGTGGTGGCCATCTATGCTGAAACGCATTCAATCTTAGCTCCATAAGCCCCCCCCCCCATTGCATAGCCTGAGAGGAACAGTGAGGCTCCTCCAGTGGACCATGCCTTGGCACTTGCCCCGGTCCCATCCCTTTCTGCCAGAGACCCTCAGATCTGTCCTACTCCTGACCAGGCCCCCACAAGCACCCTTGATGTGAATGATGTAGAGCTGGCCACACCCACTCCATGCCCACCCAGTAGGCCGCACCCACCTTGGCCACACCCACCCAGCCCCCTGTGGGCAACCGCAATGCTGATGCGGCCCTCAATGAAATTGAGTTTGACACCCCTGCTCTAGAGAATCATCTCCTCATTGTTGAAACAGGGGCACTGGGCTGAATGTGCAAATAGCCTGAGTTGTGACAACACAACTCTTAGATTACTTACCTCCATTTGAACATTTCCATGAACTGGAGCATAACAGAAAGCTTGTTGATGGGATGTTACCTTCCACTTGTAAGTGCCTCTGTCCTTTTTTGCACAGGTTTCCCCTTCTTTTCTCTTACCACAAAGGGAGAAAAATCCTGTCAGGAAATGTCTAGATATATACACAATATGTCTAAATTGTGCAGATTGTTGATTTCAGAGGAGATCTGAAGCATCCCTTCAGGGCAACTTGGCCAAGCAACAGGACCCCTGCGCGATTAAGAGACAAGCAGCCATATTGCTTCACTGCCATTCACTTCAGAGGGCCTCATTCAGCACTTGCAGGAGCTGGGAGAGATTTCAATTGTTGAAAGAAAAATCAGGTCCAGTTCCAAGCCGGGAGAAAGACACTGGAAATAAAATGGAGGTTAAGATGCTGGAAATAAAATGGAGGCTGCTTAGAAAAGAAGATTTCTGTTTATTGATGAGCAGAACCAGCCACAGCATGCAGTTCTGGGACAGCTGACCAAATGGAGTTGAGAGTGGATGGGTTTTTATACCTTCTTTGGGCTTTGTATTTTGTGAAATGTACTTTGACATGTGCTTTTGGTATTCTAATTATTGTTGCCTGACTCCAGTTGTGGCTTGCAGGTCATGTCCTGTCCTTGGAGCTGTAGATTTTAGAAGACTGTGTTTTTCTAATCCCATTTGCTCCAGCCTTCTATGAGAGTTGTGACTGAAGGTGTTTTACTGATGAATAGTATGGCCCCAGTCTTTCTGAATGAATTAAAAAATCTCAATCTCTAAAGATTGGCCTCCTCAGGTTTCTGCCCAAGGAAGGGAGACTGGGACTATTTCTGCCTTTGTTAAGATTTTTTTTTCTCCATTTCTCCCTCAACCAATCATTTAGCGACCGTTTGAAGATAAAATGGACCAAAAAAAGTGCTTACAACCCAAAGTTCCAATATCTATCCTCCCCTGCGGTCACATGACTGCATTTTGGGTGCTTGGCAAACAATGGGTTCACTTAACAACCATAGCATTCACTTAACGACCACCGGGTTCATTTTACAACCACTGCATTTGCTTTAAAGATTGCTGCATTTGCTTTACAACTGCTGTCTTTGTTTAATGGCGATTGCAAAAATATATCGTAAAATCGGGTCGGTCCCAGCGATAACCAGCAAAACTACGGCAATTGCAGATTTAATGATGGTTGTAAGTCAAGGACTACCTGTAGATAGCAATTCAATATTCCTTTGTTAAGGAGATACCAAGGAAGTTCCAGGTTCATCTACTTTATCCTGCCTCTGTTTGCCAGAAGGGTGTGTGTTGGTCAAAAATAATTTGACCCCCTCTTCTTTGGGGCAGCCCCTGCAGTATTTGAAGGGCCGCCACAAAGAGGAGGGGGTCAAATTATTTTTCTAAAGTACCAGAAGGCAGGACAAGAAACAGTGGATGGAAACTAATCAAGGAGAGAAGCAACCTGGAATTAAGGAGAAACTAACAGAGAGAACAATTAATCAGTGGAAAAGCTTGCGTCCAGAAGTTGTGGGTTCTCCAACACTGGATGTTTTCAAGTAGAAATTGAACAGCCATTTGTCTGAAATGGTATAGGGTCTCCTGCTTGAGTGGGAGGCTGGACTAGAAGACCTCCAAGGTCCCTTTCAGCTTCTATTCTATTCTAGTCTATTCTATCCTTATCCTTATCCTATTTCTTTTCCTGTTCCTGTCCTGTCCTATCCTATCCTATCCTATCCTATCCTATCCTATCCTATTCCATTCCATTCCATTCCATTCCATTCTATTCAATTCTAAATAATTTGACCCCCTCTTCTTTGGGGCAGCCCCTGCAGTATTTGAAGGGCCGCCACAAAGAGGAGGGGGTCAAATTATTTTTCTAAAGTACCAGAAGGCAGGACAAGAAACAGTGGATGGAAACTAATCAAGGAGAGAAGCAACCTGGAATTAAGGAGAAACTAACAGAGAGAACAATTAATCAGTGGAAAAGCTTGCGTCCAGAAGTTGTGGGTTCTCCAACACTGGATGTTTTCAAGTAGAAATTGAACAGCCATTTGTCTGAAATGGTATAGGGTCTCCTGCTTGAGTGGGAGGCTGGACTAGAAGACCTCCAAGGTCCCTTTCAGCTTCTATTCTATTCTAGTCTATTCTATCCTTATCCTTATCCTATTTCTTTTCCTGTTCCTGTCCTGTCCTATCCTATCCTATCCTATCCTATCCTATCCTATCCTATCCTATCCTATCCTATTCCATTCCATTCCATTCCATTCCATTCTATTCTATTCTATTCTATTCTATTCTTTCCATGCAATTCTGATTTTAACCAGCCTGGGAAGCCAGTGGTGTAACCCCTAATTACACTCACTCTCTCTCTCTCTCTCTCTCTCTCTCTCTCTCTCTCTCTCTCTCTCTCTCTCTCTCTTCTCTCCCTCCCTCCCCCTCCCCTCTCTCTCTCTCTTCTCTCTCTCTCTCTCCCTCTCTCTCCCCTCTCCCTTCCCTCCCTCCCCTTCCTCTCTCTCTTTCCTCTCTCTCTCTCCCCCCTCTCCCTCTCTCTCCCTCCTCCCCTCCCTCTCTCTCCCCTCTCCCTTCCCTCCCTCCCCTTCCTCTCTCTCTCTCTCTCTCTCTCCCCCCCTCTCCCTCTCTCTCCCCCCTCCCCTCCCTCTCTCTGTCTCTCCCTCCCTCTTTCTTTCTTCTCTTCCCTCTCTCTCCCCTCTCTCCCCTCTCCCTTCCCTTCTCTCCCCCTCCCTCCCTCTCTCTTTCTCTTTCTTTCTTTCTTTCTTTCTTTCTTTCTTTCTTTCTCTCTCTCTCTCTCTCCCCTCTCCCTCCCTTCTCTCCCCCTCCCTCCCTCTCTCTTTCTCTTTCTTTCTCTCTCTCTCTCTCTCACACACACACAAACACACACACACACATGCACACCCCTCCCCTCTCAACTGTCCTTCAGCCTCTGAGTGAAATGTCACCAATGGGGTATGTAGATTGAAAGGCGAGTAATTGATCCCTTTGTGTGGAGGTTGCAATCTGCCGCAGAGGCATTTAAACCTCGTTTCCAGCCCTTTCCCCTGGCAAAAATCCCCTCTCCCTCCTGAGCCGGCCATGCTGTTGAATTTATGAAGAAAGATGTTTTAGCGGAAAATTCCCCCGAGTCTTCCCTTAGCCTTAAATCCCTAGCCTGTTCTCGGAGGGAGACCTCGAGACACCGAACATGCCAAAACCGCTTCCTTTTGCTTATGTATTAGCCATCTATTTTAGCTTTTTGACATCTCTCACACATAAAACCGTAAGAGAGAAATAAAATATCCGTCTCTGGGCGAAAATAAAGCTTTGCCTCCCTCCTGATCTATAGGATATAAAATAAAGCTGGGACTTGGATAGTGGCTTTTCCTTATGCCAAGGCTGTTCTTCCACATACAAAGGGAATGAAGACGGATGGGCCCATATTCTCTGGGGTTCGCTTCGCAGTTTCTTCTCCTCCCCCCCCCCCATTGTCAGTTCTTTCCCTCTCCCCTTCCACTTTTTTCTCACTCTGCCCTTTAGGAGCTTCCAGGGGGGGGAGGTTGAAAGTTTTCCCCACATACAAGTAGTCCTCTTTTTATGACTAGGACTGGGAACCACACTTCCGTTGCTAAGGTTGCTAAACAATTCACAGGAGTATAGAGGTAGTCCTCGACTTACGACCACAACTTAGCCCAACATTTCTGTTGTTAAGTGAGACATTTGCTAAGTGACTTTTGCCCCATCTTACGACCTTTCCCGCCACCGTTGTTAAGGGAATCGTTGAAGTTGTTAACTTAGTAACCGGGTGGTTAAGTGAATCTGGCTTCCCCATTGGCTTGTGCTTGTCGGATTACAAAAGATGATGATGAGGAGGAGGAGGAGGAGGAGAAGGAGGAGGAGGAGGAGAAGAAGAAGAAGAAGAAGAAGAAGAAGAAGAAGAGGAAGAAGAAGAAGAAGAAGGAGGAGGAGGAGGAGGAGGAGGAGGAGGAGAAGAAGAAGAGGAAGAAGAAGAAGAAGAAGAAGAAGAAGAAGAAGAAGAAGAAGAAGAAGAAGAAGAAGAAGAAGAAGAAGAAGAAGAAGAAGAAGAAGAAGAAGAAGAAGAAGAAGAAGAAGAAGAAGATGATGATGATCTGCCTATCCCAGGTCCTTGGTAAGGATAGGTAGACAAAAATGCCAAATCCAGTATGAACATCTGGCTGACTGTGTGATGATGATGATGATGATGATGATGATTAATAATAATAACAACAACAACAACACAACAACAATAATGTTGGAAGGAAACTTGGAGGTCATCGAGTCCAACCCCCTGCTCAGGCAGGAAACCCTACACCATTTCGGACAAATGACTGTCCAGTCTCTTCTTAAACATTTCCAGAGTTGGAGCATTCACCGCTTCTGGAGACAGGTTGTTCCACTGGTTAATTGTTCTAACTGTCAGGAAGTTTCTCCTTAGTTCCAGGTTGCTTCTCTCCTTGATTAGTTTCCATCTGTTGCTTCTTGTCCTGCCTTCAGGCGCTTTGGAAAATAGCTTGACTCCCTCTTCTTTGGGGCAGCCCCTGAGATACTGGAACACTGCTATCATGTCCCCCCTCATCCTTCTCTTCATTAAACTAGACATACCCAATTCCAGCAGGCGTTCCTTATATGCTTTAGCTTCCAGTCCCCTAATCACCTTTGTTGCTCTTCTCTGTACTCTTTCTAGAGTCTCAACATCTTTTTTACATCATGGTGACCAAAACTGGATGCAGTATTCCAAGTGTGGCCTTACCAAGGCATCGTAAAGTGGTATTAACACTTCACATGATCTTGATTCTGTCCCTCTCTTAATGCAGCCTAGCACTGTGTTGGCCTCTTTGGCAGCTGCAGCACATGATCACATGATCCTAGAACACTGCAATGAGTCAGTTGCCAAGCGGCTGAATTTAGATCACATGACCATGAAGCTACAATGTAAGTGTGAAAAATGGTCATAAATCGCTTTTTTCAGTGCCATTGTAACTTCAAACAGTCATTAAGTGAACTGTTGTAAGTTGAGGACTACCTGTATGACACTGGAGGTGGCTGCTGCTGGACTAACTTGCTGGCCCCACCTTCCCCCACTATTGTTCCTGCTCTCCCTCATCTCTCTTTTTTTAAAATTTCATATTATTTTACTCCGCTGTTTATTTGTATTGTTTTACTCCATGACTACAGCTAGTCCTTAACTTACAGCCATTCGTTTAGTGCAGGGGTAGGCAACCTTGGCTCTTTTATGACTCGTGGACTTCAACTCCCAGAATTCCTGAGCCAGCCATGCTGAGGAGAAAGGGAGAGGTTTCCATGCTGAGCCATGCTGGCTCAGGAATTCTGGGAGTTGAAGTCCACGAGTCATAAAAGAGCCAAGATTGCCTACCCCTGGTTTAGCGACTGTTCAAAGTAGCAACAGAACTGAAAAAAGTGACAGGACTATTTGACACACTTACCACTGTTACAGCATCCCCACCCCCCACCCCCGTGGTCACCTGTTCCAAATTTAGAGGCATGTATTTATGACGGTCGCCGTGTCCCGGAGTCATGTGATCCCTTTTGTGACCTTCTGACAAGCGAAGTTAATGGGGAAGCCAGACTCACTTTACAACCATGTGACTAATTTAACAGCTGCAGTGATCCTCTTAACAACGGTGATGCGAAAGGTCAGAAAATGGGGCAAAACTCACTTAAGAACTGTAACAAAAGTTTTGAGCTCAATTTGTGGTCGTGAATCAAGGACTACCTGTAATTAGGGGAGTATACGACAAATCAGGAATCTTGCCCCTTCGTTCTTAGAGAATAACCTGATTCTGTGGAGAAAAAAATGAACTCTGCAAAGATTTAACAAAACAACTTTATATAAGTATATGTCGATGGAGATCCTCAGTCATCCAGGTCATGGTTGTCCCAAAAGTGCTTTTTTCATGAGGCCACTGGACTTTCTTGTTTTTCTTTAAGACATTTCCCTTCTCATCCAAGAAGCTTCTTCAGCTCTGGCTGGATGGTGGGAAATGGAAGACAAAAATACTTATATAAGTATATTTAGAATAATTGGATGGATGACAGTTGATGTTTGCTCCCTGGTCATTAGAATTCTAGAATCCTATCACTGGAAGGGGTCCTACAGGTCATCTAGTCCAGTGGTTCTTAACCTTTTTGAACGAATCGCCCCCTTGAGCCAATGAGGAAGTTGTCATCGCCCCCCTCCCCTAACATAACCTCTCAATCACAACATAGGAAATAATTCTTCGATTTATGCAAACACTTTTTTTGTTTTCTTTAAAATTGTCATCAGGACATATCGATGCAAATAATTTATTTCCAGTCTTTTCCCCATATCTCCCATATTCTGGCCAATGGCGTGCCACTGTATGGGTAGAGGCTGCTGCGCAACGCGCATGAAGATAAGCGATGCGTATTCACATATGTACGGCGTTCTGTACTGAAGCTAGCTGGAGGAACATTTGGAAACACAATTCAATCCACTAATAGCGAGCGATTTGATGTTTTTGTACGACAGATATACAGCGATTCACTGTACAAAAAAGTCTCAAAAGTGTCCCCAAAACTTCTTGCTCCATCACCCCCATATCGCCCCCTTTTCATTCCTTCACCCCTGCGTCGCCCCTTTTCGTTCCATTGCCCCCCTGAAAAATGAAATCGCCCCTGGGGGGGCAATATCGCTCAGGTTAAGAACCACTGATCTAGTCCAACATTTGAAAAACTTGGCAAGTTTAAGATGTGTGGACTTCAAGTCCCAGAATTCCCCAGCCAGGAATTGGCTAAAAACTGAAGTCCACACATTCAGGAAGTCTTAATGTTGCTGACTGGAGAATTCTGGGAGTTGGAGTTCATATGTCTGAAAGTTGCTGGCTGGGGGATTCTGGGAGTTGGAGTCCATATATCTGAAAGTTGCTGGCTGGGGGATTCTGGGAGTTGGAATCCACCCATCTGAAAGTTGCCAGGTTTGAAAAATACTGTTCTATAGCTATTTGAGGAGTTAGACAGACTGAGTAATATTACATTTCAGCTACAAAAAGAACCAAGACATAGAACAAAATCATCTATTGGTCTGCCTGGATATTTCAGCTCCTAAAACTCTACAAGCGGACATTCGCAGAAGAAATAAATGCCTGTGATTTTTATCAGCCTGGATCCACAAGCCAAAGAAATGTGCTGCTAAAAAATTCAGGATCAGAAAAACACAGGCAGAAAACTTTTAACGTGCACAGAGATCCTTGTGCTGCTTGCTGAGAAGCTGTAAAAAAAAAAAGTGCAAGACGATTGTCCAGAAAAACAACAACCTGCTTTCATACAGTTGGTCCTCTACTAAAGATCACAACTGAGCCCAAAATTTCTGTTGCTAAGTGAGACGGTCGTTAAGTGAGTTTTGCCCCACTTTACAACTTTTCTTGCCACAGTGGTTAAGTGAATCACTGCAGTTTTTAAGTTAGAAACACAGTTGTTAAAGTGAATCTGGCTTCCCCAATGGAGGTTGCAAAAGAGGATCACATGACCCCGGGACAGTGCGACCATCATAAACATGAATCGCTTGCCAAGCCTCTGAATTCTGATCACAGGACCATGGGGATTCTGTAACAATCGTTAGTATGAAAAGTGGTCATAAGTCATTTTTTCAGTGCCATTGTAACTTCTAACAGTTATTAAACAAAAGGTTGTAAATCAAGGATTACCTGTACTGACCAGATGTGGCATTCTTTTTCATTAAAATACCCATTTTACAGATGTTCACAACCGAGGCACATTATGCTTCTGGCAGTACCACAAAAAACAAACTGCCTTCATTATGTTAATGTCCTCCGTTGTTTCCTTGCTCTGTTGACTCTTGATGTCACCAAAGGCTCTGCTCTTGTTCTTACTGTTAAGTTTCACTCAACCGATCAAAGTCTTGGTGGGTCCCAGCTAATGTTTCTCAGTTTATTGCAAAGTGTCCTTTAAACTTTTTTTTTTCCTTCCATGCATAAAAATCTACGTTCAAAGTATAACACAGGAAGGAATTAGACTAAAGAAAACTGACATTTTGCATCCTCAAATGAAAAAGGAGAAACCTTTTTTTTAGGGGGGGGGTCCTGCTACAAAACTTGTCTCCTTGGAATTTTTTTAAACAAAAGATTTAGTTTTCCAGTTCTGTTTCAGATCTTTTTCTCAAATCTTGATCCTCCTTCAAAACATTGTCCATAAAACACTACAAGAGGTTGCCTCACAAAACCTTGTCATCAACAGAAGCTGCAGTACTATATTTATGCAGCAATAGGGATGGGGTTTTCCAATATTGAGAAATATCAGCACTGGATTTTTTTCCAGTTTCTTTCTTCCCACCGATGTTCCTTAATGAACTTTTTCTTTGTAGGAAAACTTCCTACAGCAAATATCCCATTGCTAAAGGGAACAGAGATGTTGACTGTTCCTTAACCACATCGTCCAGGATGGCTAAATTTGTCCAAACTGGCTTGTGCTTACGATTTCCTGAGGATTGGGACACCAACTGTGTTCAACTTTTCCTCCAGAGAACTTTGTGTTTTCTCCATGTGAACTACAAAAAAAAAAAAAAAAAAGTGCTAGACTCTTCATCTTGTGGCATCTTCCTGCTCAGCAAAGACGAAGGGGGTGATAAATGTCAAGGATTAATGGTGGCAGGAACTGGTAAAGAGTTGGGGGGGCACTTTGTGAAAACATCATCCTGTGAAGTTGGTAGACTTCTAATGCATTTAAAAGGATATTCCCCACCATGGTATTCTCGGGTTTAAATCTGTGTTTCCTCTCTCAATAAAGGAGAATATTTGCAGCTCAGGATTGAAATGAGGGGTCCTTGGTGCCTGGCTGTTTTCTTGCACATGTTTCGTGACCCAACTAGGTAACATCATCCATGTTAATAAGTCCTTACTAGCACGGATGATTTTACCTAGTTGGGGTAATAAAATGTCTGCAAGAAAACAACCAAGCTCAGAGAGCACCAAGCACCCCTTGTTCCCTCTCTTTATTAGGATCTTACTTTGCCCGGTCCTGTTTGTCCTCTGAATAGATTACAAGAAGTAAAAAAAGAAACACAAAATAGAAGCAAAAACAGATTTGAGCTACAGTATAGGTCAGGGGTGGGGAACCTTGGCTATTTGACGACTCGTGAACTTCAACTCCCAGAATTCCTCAGCCAGCATGGCTCAGCATGGCAACCTCTCCCTTTCTCCTCAGCATGGCTGGCTCAGGAATTCTGGGAGTTGAAGTCCACGAGTCATAAAAGAGCCAAGGTTGCCTACCCCTGATATAGGTAATCCTTGATTTACAACAGTACATTTAGTGACCGTTCGAATTTACAAATGCTATTGAAAAAAGTGAATTGTGACCATTTTTGACACTTACGGCCGTTGCAGCATCCCCATGGTCACGTGATCAAAATTCAGAGACCTGGAAATTGGTTCATAGTTATGACCACTGTAGTGTCCTGTAGAATGTAGATCCCCTTTTGTGATCTTCTGACAAAGCAAAGTCAATGGAGAAGCCAGATTCACTTAATCACTATGTTACAACTTCAGAGCTGTGGCAAGAAAGGGCGTGAAATGGGGCAAAACTCACTTAAATGTTTCACTTAACAACAGAAAATTTGAGCTCCATTGTGGTCATAAATCGAGGACTACCTGTATATGTCTAAATCCTCCACTTGTTTCATCAGCTGCATATATTTTGGGAATTGATGCATTGTTCTTTCAGGCCCGTTCCTGGTTCACTTTAATCCAGGTTTGCCCCTTATTTAATTGCACACTATGTTCAGGATAATTGTATCACATTTCCCTTGCACACACAGTTGTATACTTTGAGAGAAGTGTCCACCAACATTTCAATGCAAACCACAAAGGGAAATCCTTGCATACAACGTGAAGTGCACCGATTTGCTTCCTTAGTCGTTCTGCCTCTCCTGATGGTTTTCCCATGAGCTGATGAAATTATATGAAAATTCAAGAATATTGTTCTCTGTAATAATTAGCCCAGATTTCCTAGGTGGAGGGATTTTCAAAAACTGTAGGCAACCAAATTCAGTTCTGGACTGAGATCACTTATGCTCAGTCTTCAACATTTAGTAAGAGCTAATTCCTGAATTTCACTATTTCTTCTTTCTTCTCTCTCTCTCTCTCTCTCTCTCTCTCTCTCTCTCTCTCTCTCTGTCTCTATTTCTCTGTCTCTGTCTTTCTCTCTCTTTCTGCCTTTCTGTCTATCTCTCTCTCTCTCTTTCTGTCTCTGTTTTTCTGTTTGTCTCTCTCTCTCTGACTTTCTGTCTATCTCTCTTTTTCTCTCTCTGTCTCTCTCTGTTTCTCTGTCTCAGACTCTCTCTCTCTCTCTCTTTCTTTTTCTGTCTCTCTGTTTTTCTGTTTGTCTCTCTCTCTCTGACTTTCTGTCTATCTCTCTCTTTCACTCTCTTTCTGTCTCTCTGTTTCTCTGTCTCAGACTCTCTCTCTCTCTCTGTTTCTGTCTTTCTGTCTCTCTGTTTCTGTTTGTCTGTCTCTCTCTCTGCCTTTTTGTCTCTCTCTCTCTCCCCCTGTCTCTCTCTCTCTTTCTCTTTCTCTCTCTCTTTTTTTTTTAAGAAGTGAAGGACAGACCTCATTTTGTTCTCTGCTTTGTTTAAGGCAACATCAAAATAACGTTTGATAAATAAATTAAGAGGAATCTTTTTTTAAAAAAAATCCCTAATAAGTCATAATTAAACACAGAGGGTATTCTGATTTTTTTTTCTTCACAAAAAGGGGATCCGTGCACAGTTCTTTCCCTTCTCCCAATGCACACAAACACACACACACACACATGCGCGCGCACGTGCACACACACACACATTGTGCAGTGAAGCTCCAATCCCTGTTAATGACCCAACTACATAAGAACCAGCCAGCATGAAGCAGGAAACGGATTTTCTTCCTTTCTTTCCCAAATCATTTGCCCAAACTGAAGGGGGCTTTGCCAGGAAGACGGACAATTAATCAATGCCAGCTTTCAAAATCCATTTGATCAAAAGGCAGGTTTGCTTTATGGTTTGGTCCGGGGAAGTGCCCTGCTTTCCAGACCAATGCGTCTTACCAGGTGCCGAAAACCATTAAAGAGAATATGTGTGCACGTGCGCTTTCTAAACGAAGGGGGGGGGGGGGAGGACCGGTTGTGTAATTATGCCTCCTTACTGACTCATGACAAGCTCTTCCAAGACCCCTGACTTCTCCTTCCACCTCCCCCCCTTCTAGATTTTGTGATTCAACAGCTTCCTTGCCGCAAAATCAAGAGAAGAAACAGACTTTTTTTTTTTAAATGATTCTATCATTTTAGAATGGTAAGCTGCCCAGAGTCATTTGGTTGAATTGGGTAGTTATAGAAATTGAATAAATAAATAAGTCAAGAGATCTATTAACAGAATAATGGAATAACAGAATAAGAGAGTTGGAAGGGACCTTAGAGGTCTACTAGTCCAACCCCTGCTCAAGCAGGAGATATTATTCCATTCCGGACAAATAGCTGTCCAATCTCTTCTTTAAAACCTCTAGTGATGGGTTAGGCTTTTGCTCTTCTTTTTCACTTTCCATAGCTATTTTGGGGGGGGGGGGGAGAGTCCCAGCAAGCATCCTCAAGACCATTTCTCCCCAGGATCTTTGCTCAGGAAGCAGACAAGGTAGGAGAAACTTAAACTGTAGGCCGAGCATCAAAGGAAACAGCTACTAAACATCCTGACATGAAAGTGAGGTGAGCTATCAGAGGTAACCCACTGTTTTCACACCTCCCAGAATGATCTGGTCGCCCGCTTCCCCCCCCACACACACACACTCCAACTCTGGAGGAATCTAGACTAGGTTGATCTTTTGGGCTGATCTGATCTGATCTCTATGCTGGAGAATATCAAGAGAGAGAAACCAGAAATAATAATAACGATGATGATGATGATGATGATGGAAGGGACCTTGGAGGTCATCCAGTCCAACCCCCTGCTCAGGCAGGAAACCCTATACCATTTCAGACAAATGGCTGTAAACATGGCTTAGTGTTGGAATTCTGCCTCACTGGGGGAAATTATAGGGTGGGGGAGAGAGATTTTTTTTTTTTATTGAAAATTTTTTAAAAGTTTTACAAATAAACAACCAACCCTCACCCATCCTCCCAACCCCCCCCCTCCCTCCCCCCTCCCCGAACTTCCCAGAACTGGTTACAGGCTTATTTAAAATTTTAAAAAACCTAAACAAATTTTTACAACTTATAAAATAATTAATAATAAAATATACATAACATAAGCATTAAAAAGAAAAACACTTTAAAAAGAAAGAAAAAAAGAGAGGAAATAGAGAGAGAAAGAAAGAAAAAAAAAGAAAAAGGGATAAAAAAGATAAAAAAAGGGAGAGAAAAAAAAGAAAAGACGGGAAAAGAAAAGAAAAAACAATCTGTAAAATATCAAAAAAAATTTATACAATTATAAAAAAGCTAAATGATATTTATCCATATCCAAATTATATTGTATAAAATTTATCCATTTTTCCCATACAACAAAAAATTTCTAGGGTGGGGGAGAGAGATTGACACCCCCCATGATTGTATATCCCCCTCCCTTTGTACTTTTGATTGAAATGTTGTGATCCTGAGAACTTGTCTATCTTGTTCAAAATCCATTCCTTTTGAGAAGGTGGCCCCTAAAGTCATTTGTTGCAGTTATTTGTTCAGGACTTGAAGAAAACCAATTGCACCCTATGGGCATTTTCAAATTCTCTGTTCTACAATAAGTAGCTGGGACCAACTTGCTATGAAAGTCTTGATGTCAGTCCTAAAACCCTAACCCCCAACCCCAACCCTAACCCTAAAACTTGACTTGTATTACAAAGGTTTCAGGGGACACCATCTAGGGCCCCATAAACCATGACCAATTGTGGCCCCATTGCAATTAAGTCTTTCATCCACCCAACAGACAGGGAAAGAAAGTCTACCCCAAGATTTACAAGGCCCCCAGCATCATTATTAGTAATAGTAACAGTAGTGGTTATACAGGTGGTCCTCGCCTTATGACTAAATGGAGCCCAAAATTTCTGTTGCAAAGCAGGCCAGTTGTTAAATACATTTTGCCCCATTTTACGACCTTTCTTGCCACAGTTGTTAAGTTAGTAACACGGTTGTTAAGTGAATCCGGCCTCCCCCCCCCATTGACTTTGCTTGTCAAACGGTCGCAAAAGGGGATCACATGATCTTGGTCATAAGTATGGATCAGTTGCCAAGCCTCTGGATTTTGATCATGTGACCCTGGGGATGTTGCAACAGTTGCAAGTGTGAAAAACTGTCCTAAGTCACTTTTTTCATGCCGTTGTAACTTCGAATGGTCACTGAACGAACTGTCGTAAGTTGAGGACTACTGTAACTAAGTGAACTAGTTGCACGTTAAGAGAATCCAGCTTCCTCCATTGACTTAGCTTGATGGAAACTGACTGGGAAGATCTCAAATGATCACATGACCCCAGGACACGGCAACCATCACAAGTACAGGCTGGTTGTCAAGAGTCCAAATTTTGATCACATGATGCTGCAACGGGTCCGTAAGTGTAAAGACTGCTTGTAAGTCCCTTTTTTGGTGCTATTGTAATTTTGAATGGTCACTAAAGGGATGGTTGTAAGTCTGGGACTTCTTGTTTTGGCCTTTAGAGGCGGGTCTTCTGTTGTAGGACCAATTTTCATAGGCTTCCTAAGTTATCAGGGCAGAGAAACATCTGATGGGTTTTCAACAAGAGAGACCCAGATGTTTTTCACAGAGTTTTGGAGAGAGGCTCCAGATGTTTCTCACATAGAGTTTTGGGTCCACCAAGTGCCCACTCACAGGCCTAACACTGGAGTGGTTAGTGTCCTTCTGCAGATTCACAGCTCTCCCTTGGCAGAGCTGGGCCAGTTACTCCCTGTCAGCCCAGCCCTTCCCCTACTACAGGGGGCTTCAGAGGATACCCTGGCACAAAGGAGGAACAGCTTGAACTCTGCAAGGGAGGGCGTGGAAAAAGAAGGAAGGAAGATACGGAGAAGGGAAGAAGGGGGATAGAGGGAAGACAGGAAGAAGGAAGGAAGGAAGGCAGGAAGAAAAGAAGGAAACATGAGAGAGAAGAAAAAGAATGGAGAATAATGGGGAAGGAAGGAGGGAGGGAGAGAGAGGGAGGGTATGGAAAAAGAAGGAAGGAAGATACGGAGAAGGGAAGAAGGGGGATAGAGGGAAGGAATGAAGGAAAGAAACAAACATGGGAGAGAAGAAAAAGAATGGAGGATAACAGGGAAGGAAGGAGGGAAGGAAGGAGGGAGGGAGGGAGAGAGGGAGGATATGGAAAAAGGAAAGAAGATACAGAGAAGGGAAGAAGGGAAATAGAGGGAAGGCAGGAAGAAGGCAGGCAGGAAGGAAGGAAACATGAAAGAGAAGAAAAAGAATGGAGGATAGCAGCGAAGGAAGGGAGGGAGGGAGGAAAGAAGGAAGGAAGAAAGGAAGGAAGGAAGGAAGGAAGGAAAGAAAGAAGGAAGGAGGGGAGAGAGAGGGAGAGTATGAAAAAAGGAAGGGAGATAAGGAGAAGGGAAGAAGGGGTATAAAAGGAAGGAAGGAAGGAAGGAAGGAAGGAAGGAAGGAAGGAAGGAAGGAAGGAAGGAAGGGAGAGAGAGGAAGAGTATAAAAAAAGGAAGATACGGAGAAGGGAAGAAGGGGGATAGAGGGAAGGAAGGAAGGAAGGAAGGAAGGAAGGAAGGAAGGAAGGAAGGAAGGAAGGAAGGAAGGAAGGAAGGAAGGAAGGAAGGAAGGACTTCCAAGCCTCTCCTTTCACTGGCAGACAACCAAGACCAGAGCCAGCCAGCTGTGGCTTGGGGGTTTCTCCCTTTTGCCCGCTCGCCGGTCCCCGCCGTCCCTCCCCGCTGATCCCCCAGGCCTCATTCATCGCGCCAACAGCCCTTTTCACTTGGGCGCCTGGAGTCAAAGGCGAAGGGCTCCCTTGGCACCGCCGGGGCAGCTGTCGCCTCGGAGAGCCGGAACGAGCGCGGCCCTCCGCAGCCGCCGCCGCCCCAGCGAGCGTTTGGCGGAGGAAAGCGCGCTCTCTGCCCGCCACTCGGGGGCCGCCCGGGCGGAGGGTGGTGTGGGGGGAGGCGGCTTAGCCTTCTGGAGAGGGGAGGGAGCACTGACCTTCCCCTTTAACCCCCCCCCCACTATTTTCTTCTTTCTCCCTTTTTTCTTATCCCTCCCTCCCACTATCCTTCCTATCCCTTCTATCCCCCCTTTCCTTTCCTCTCCTTTCCTCTCCTCTTCTTTGCTTTCCTTCCTTCCCCTTTATCTTTACGTTCTTTTTTCTGTCTGTCACACGTTTCCTCCCTCCCTCCCTCCCACTATCCTTCCTATCCTATCCTTCCTACCCTCCTTTCCTTCCTTCCTTCCTTCCTTCCTTCCTTCCTTCCTCTTTATCTTTACGTTCTTTTTTTCCGTCTGTCACACGTTTCCTCCCTCCCTCCCTCCCTCCCTCCTTCTTTGCTTCCCTTTCACTGTTTTTTGGCTCTTTTATTCCTTTTCTGCCGGACTCTCGCTTTTCTCTTCCCTTATTCTTCAAGCCCTTTCTCTGCCCCCCCCCCCACCTCCCGCGCGCCTTCCCCCCCCCCCTCCAGCTGAGCTCAAATCACAGCCCGCCACTTTCCTTCCTACAGCACTTTTCGGAACTGTTCGTTATTTTCCGCTTGCCAAAAGCTTACGGAGAGAGCAGGCACGGTTGATTTTCAACGGGGATGTGGCCGGGAGAAGAAAAGGAACGGTGGACGGAAATCCCCTTCCCTCGCTGCCGTTAGTCGAAGTCGGCCCCCCTGCACTTTTTGCCGCAGGATTTTGAAAAGCCAGAATCAAACGCGCAGCCCTTCAGCGGTTGGGCCGGATTCCATTTCGACCCGGCCAATTGCCGTTAGTAGACCGGGGAATTGCAAACCTCTGAACGTGCCGGCACCAACTGAAGCCTATTTGCTGAGAAATGAAACCTCATTAATCCGGATAACTGTAGTGTTTCTTGCTCCGGCTCCAATAACGTTTTAGAACTCAGAAAATAACAACCCCAAATCGATTTTTTTGGGGGGGGCTGTCCAAGTTATTAGGCTGTGGCTTTTCCAATTCCAGAGAGTCTTTCGAACCAGAGCAAAACCCAGTTCCTTTCAGCAAAATCTGTCCTTAAATTTCCCGGTTTTGTTTTTTTTTTAAACTCCAGGGGCCTCGGCTTAATTTTGTTCGCCTCTCAGACCGTCGGTCCGAATTCGAACTCGTTACTTTGGGGAAGGCGGATTTCTAAGGGAGCCTCCACAGGCTTCGCGGGGCCCCCCCACCCACCCCCCGAGTCGACGTTTTGAGGTGGCTGGCGCTAAAACGAGTTTCACTCCGGATTAAGTCTCTTGGGGAAGGGGTTACGTGAGGTCAAGAGGGTCCTCTCCGTTGGGTGGCTTAAAAAAAAGCAGAAGGACGGCTTTATTTCGTTCAGTTTGGGAGATTATAGAAATTCGCTGGGGATGGGGGAGAGAAATATTCACCAGATAACAAAACGGGCTGCTTTTAAACCGCATCCCCCCATCCCACCCCCCTCTAAATAGTTCGCGAACCTTGTCTCTGTCTCGTTGATTTAACGTTGTACATTTTACCTGCCATCTAAGAGACGCCTTTTTAACGGAAACTGCCCCCCCCATCCTAATCATTTAACGGGGGGAGGGGAAACTACCGGTTTTTCCAACTCTCCATCCTTGGCAAACATCCCGATTTCACATTTTTTTACCGTCTAAAAGGCTGGTTTGGGAAAATGTAAGCAAAGAAGACGGCTTAAATCTGCCTTAAAAATCGAATAATAACTACAAGGGAAAAGGGGGTTGGGTGGGGCGGAAGGTTACCTTCCCCTTCAATTTCTCCCTTTTAAAAAAAGGCAAATATCTAAAATAAAAATAAAACCCGGCTGATTTGAGGTTCTCTCCTTTAGCAGTGACAACGTGGCTTTTTTTTTATTTATTATGATTTTTATTTTTAGGGATCCGTTGGATGGCTTTTCTACTCCGGAGGAAAAAGAGGACCGTTTATAAATACATTCATGAGGTCTCTCGCGCTTTTCTATCCCGTAGGTCGGCGAGATGCTTCGGCTCAGGGCTTTGTCTAAAACAGAAAATCAAGTTATTTGAAGTTGGGGGGGGTGGGGGGGGGTCAAGGGAGAGAAAGAGATGGGGATCGGGAGAGTTTAATTTAACTTCCCCCCCCCCTGCAAATGAATCCTCCGTCTTTCCCCCCTCTCCAGGTTTTGCTTAAAGGACCAAGAGGGGGAGACGTTGGGGAAACGAGACCCAGGCTAAGTAATCACGGCGGCGGGGGAGGAAGGGAAGCAGGGAGGATTTTAAAAATGTGTCACCGCGCCGGCTTTTAAGGTGGGGGGGGGGGAAGTTGGCGAGCGCCCCTTGTGCTCCCTGAACTAGGCGAAGGACTTCCGCTTCCTCTGTTCTCAACTTCCCAAAGCTTTATCTGTGACACGCGCGGGCACGAGGCTCCGTTCCCTTGCTCTCCTCCCTTCTTGGTCTCCCTGTCTCCCCCCCCCGCTTTCTCTGTCTCTCCTCCCTCTCTCCCCCTCTCTTCCTCTCTCTCTCTCCCCTCTCTATTTCTCTCTCCCACGCCCCCACTCTCTCCCCCTCGTCCCCCTCTCTCTCTCTCCCCCCTCTCTCCTCCCCCCCCGTCTCCCTCCTCTCTCCCCTTCCTCTCCACCCTCCCCTCTCACTCCTCTCTCCTCCCTCCCCTCTCTCTTTTTCCCCTCTCCTACGTCCTCTCTCCCCCTTCTCTCTCCCTTCCCCTCTCCTTCTCCCCTCTCTCTCCCCTCATCCTCCCTCTATCTCCTTTTCCTCTCCCTCACTCCCTCTTTCCCTCTCTCGCTCCTCCCCTCCCCCCTCTTCTCCCTCTCCCCTCTCTCCCTCTCCCTCCTCCTCTCTCTCCTCCCTCTCTCTCCCCCCCTCCCTCCTCCCCTCCCCCCCTCCCCTCTCCTCTCCCCTCCCCCTCTCTTCTCCTCCCCTCCCCCTCCCCCTCCCTCTCTCCCCCTCTTCTCCCTCTCCTCCCTCTCTCTCCCTCTCTTCCACACTCCTTCCGTCTCTCTCCCCTCTTTCTCTCTCTCTCCCTCTCTCTATTTCTCTCTTCCTCCCCCACTCTCTCTCCCCTCTCTCTCCCTCCCTCTCCCCCTTCTCCCTCTCCTCCCCTCTCTTTCACCCTCTTTCCGTCTCTCTCTCCCCCCTCTTTCTCTCTCTCCCCCTCTCTATTTCTCTCTCCCTCTCCCACTCTCTCCCCCCTCTTTCTCTCTCTCCCCCCTTTCTCTCTCCCTCCCTCTCCCCTTCTCCCTCTCCTCCCTCTCTCTTTCTCCTTCTCTTCCACCCTCCTTCTGTCTCTCTCTCCCCCCTCTTCTCTCTCCCCCTCTCTCCCTTTCTCTCTCCCTTCCTCTCCCCCTTCTCCCCCTTTCTCTCCATCCCTCTTTCCCTCTTTCTCCCTCCCTCCTTCCGTCTCTCTCTCTCCCTCTCTTTCTCTCTCTCCCCCTCTCTATTTCTCTCTCCCTCCCCCACTCTCTCTCCCCCTCTTTCTCTCCCCCCTTTCTCTCTCCCTTCCTCTCCCCCTTCTCCCCCTTTCTCTCCATCCCTCTTTCCCTCTTTCTCCCTCCCTCCTTCCGTCTCTCTCTCTCCCTCTCTTTCTCTCTCTCCCTCTCCCTATTTCTCTCTCCCTCCCCCACTCTCTCTCCCCCTTCTCCCCCTCTCTCCCCATCTCTCTCTCTTCCTCCCTCTTTCGGTCTCTCTTCCCCCCCCCTCTCTCTTTCTCCCTCCCCTTCCTCTCTCTCTCACACACATACACACCGAGAGAGAACCAAAACCAGAATAAACGTCCAAAATAAACAAAACGCTGCAAATATAAACTCTTATCTGTCGGCGCCACTCTCCTTGGTAGGGACATCAAAAGAAGCCTCACACTGACCCTTGGGCTTTACCCACCAGGTAGGGATGCGTGGAATCACGACCCCTCCAGAGGTTTCACGTTTATTTTCATTGCGGGTGGGTAGGGGACGGGACTCAACCTTCATTTCCCTTTGAAAAGAAATTCAGGTCATTTCTGCAAAAATGGACAGGAGGGAGGAAACCTAGATTGGCTAATCCTCATTTCCCACGCACGAAGAATTTCCCTAAGAAATTCCGGCGTGGGGAGTTTTTTATTCCTTCTTCGCTGGCGGCCGGGATCCCTCTGTGCTCCGAAGGTAGCCCCCTCTGGGGCGAAAGGTGCCAATTCCCAGGTAAGGGGGAAGTCAGGGGAGCCTTTTGTGAGCGCCCCCATTTTGGGCCCGCCAAGATTTACCAGCGCGCGCTGAAAAGCCAGGGGTTTTTGAGAGCAGCCCCCTCTGGCCGCAATACTTTCCTGACCAAGGTGCTAGCCCTCAAGAGGCCCGCGTTCCACTGATACCGTCCATCATTTTGGCAGATAACACCCCCACACACACACACACCCTCACACACGGACCTAAATTACATTCCGGCACTAGTTGTTTTCCTTTTGCCAGTTGTAAACTTTTAGATTTTCCTGCTTAGATGCGTTGGAGGGGATGCGTGCAAACGCCGCCCCCTCCCCTCTTGGGCGATTAATAGGACCTCCCTTCCTTCTCCAGCAGCCTCTTTCCCTTCGTTAATTTTCTCTGCTTTTGGGGGGAAAGGGTAGAAACCAGTGGGAACGCGGAAGGGGTTCTCCGTTCGGTATGGAAGCTCTGTCGATCAAAAAGGAACCCCCCCACACACTTTGGCTTTCTTGGGATATCCCGTCAGGGAAATGAACGTGGAATTGACTGTTCTGCTTGATCCTCCCTTCTTCACCTCTTCCCAGGGAGGGAGGAAGGAAAGGAAGGATAAAAAGGAGGAAGGAAAGAGAGGGAAGAAGGACGACGGAGAAAAAAAAAATGAAGCCAGAAGAAAACGATAAAACAAGGGAAAGAAAAGGGAGAGAAAGAGAAGGAAGAGAAGGAAGGAAGGAAGGAAGGAAGGAAGGAAGGAAGGAAGGAAGGACGAAAGAAAGAAAGAAAGAAAGAAAGAAAGAAAGAAAGAAAGAAAGAAAGGAAGGACGAAAGAAAGAAAGAAAGAAAGAAAGAAAGAAAGAAAGAGGAAGGAAGGAAGAAAAAAAGAAAGAAAGAAAGAAAGAAAAGAAGGAAGGACGAAAGAAAGAAAGAAAGAAAGGAAGGAAGGAAGGAAGAAAGGAAGGAAGGAAGGACGAAAGAAAGAAAGAAAGAAAGAAAGAAAGAAAGAAAGAAAGAAAGAAAGAAAGAGGAAGGAAGGAAGGAAAAAAGAAAGAAAGAAAGAAAGAAAGAAAGAAAGAAAGAAAGAAAGAAAGAAAGAAAGAAAGAAAGAAAGAAAGAAAGAAGAAGGAAGGAAGGAAGGAAGGAACATTTTAAAAGGAAGGGAGACTTTCCCGACTTTTCCTCCGTCCTCCTCCACCGCGCTTTCCCGAAACGCCCGGACCTTCCCGCAAAGCTTCAGCTCAGCTCAGCCGGGACCCCCAACCTTTGCTGGGCAAAAGCCCCCCCATCCCAGTTTGCCCCGTCGAAAACTTCCAGGCCGGCGCTTTCCAGACGTGCTCGGCGCCCCCCCCCGCCCCACCTCCATCCTTTTCCCCTTCTCCACCCCCCCAACCCTCCTGTGACATGGGTGGGGGGCGGGGGGCGGCAGCGTGGCTTGACCTAAACGTACCGCTCTCTCGGAGGGGGGGGCTGGGGGGGGTCTCCTCCTTCCTCTCTCCGCCTCTCGACAAGCAGCCGGCTCTGCGGGCAGCCGCCAAAGACGCTCCGAGGCGCCCGGGAGCCGAGGCCAGGCGCGGAGAGGGTTGGGGGTGCAGGGGGGGGGGGAGGGAGGGAAGGAGGGAGGGAGGGAGGGGGCAGCTGGCCCCAGCCGGGCGCCGATTGGCCGGCGGCTGCCGTGACGTCTCCGCTCGCTGCATAAGGCTTCGGAGGCGAGGCCGAAGCCGAACCGCAGTCTAAAGGCGGCCGGGCCGAAGCCGAGCCGAGCCGGGGCGCAGCCAAGCCGGGCGCGGGTGGGGGGGGGAAAGGAAAGCAGGCAGGGGAGACAAGCAGACAAGAGAGACAGACAGAGGCGCGCGCGGGCGCGCGCTTGGCGAAGCAGCCAGCCAAGAGGACACTGTCCCCCACTCAACCCCCCCCCCGCGCGCGCCTTGGGAAAGCGGAATAGGCTTGGGGGAGCAAGGGGGGGAAAAAGAGGGAGACCTCCAGGCATTGCTTTCCCCCCCCCACCCCATCTCCGGTGCGGGCTCCGTCCCCTTCTTTTCTTTCTTCCCTTTCCCACCCCCCCTCCCCACTCCCCCCCCCCACCCGGCAGGCAGGCAGCCTCGACCCAGCCCGCAGACACCCGAGCCGTCCCCACGAACCGGGCGAAGCGCTGGGGGAGTCCAGCATCCAGGCACTCGTAAAGGGGGTAGGTCACTTAATTTTTTTTTTTCCCCTGGCTCCCCTCTCTCCTCTCTCTCTATTTTTCCACCCCCCCACCCCCCCCCCAAGGCCAAGGGATTTGATTTGATTTGGATTTTTTCATTCTTTTAACATTGGGCAAACGCGCGGAGCCCAATAGAGAAGTAAACGGACGCAGGCGGAAAGGCCGAGTAGTCTTTTTTAGGACAACTTTTATTTTATATATATATATATATATTTAATGGTTTGATTAAACAAAACCAAACCAAACCACCCTTTCGCAAAAGCCACCGAGGAGAAAAAGACCGGAAAGGAAGAAATTGGGGGGATTCCTTGTTCTCGATTCCTAAGATGAAACTCTTTGTAGAGCGGAACCCCAATTGTCTCTGACGCCCTCCGACTCTCGGCTCGGCTCGGCTCTTCCTGCTGGCCCAGGTGAAAACGATCCGCTCCCGCTTCTGCACCGTCGACCTGCCGTTCGCCTGCGGTCCCCGCGGCCCCTTTTTAATTTATTGCTAAATTGCTATTTTTTTTTTCTTTTCCCCACGCGAGGAGGAAAAGAGAAGAGGAGGAGAAGGCGGGATTTTTAAAGAATATATATCTGTATTTATATACAGATATATATCTATATATGTATATTTGGTCCTCGATTGCACTTTGACCTCGGACTGCTCTACCTCAAACCTGAGAGACTCCCTCGCCTTTGTTTTTTTTCTTTTTTTCTTTTTCTTTTTCTTTTGACGACTGATTGGTGTTCCTTCGTCTTCCGATTTGTCCATCCTCCTCTCTTACTATTGTTGTTACTATTCTTAGCCGGCTTTATTTTGGAGAACTTCCCTTGCAAACGTTCCTAGAGCTGAGAAGGAGGGAAAAAAAAAAAAGGACATTATTATTATTATTAACTTTCTCTTTTTTTGTTGTTTTTGATTCTCGACTCACCACCAAACCCTCCGGACCGGGAAGGGAAGATCGCTGATTGTTATTATTATTATTATTATTGTCGTTGTTGGAACAATTGAGAAGGAAAAGGCGGTGGGCGAGATGCACTAAGAGGGGCGTCTGAGGGGGCATCGCCGCTCCTGCCCCGACCTTGTCAAGACCAGCTGCCAGCTCGCTTCAGGCTCTGCCAAGGGAGCCAGGAGGGGCTCCTTTCTCTGACTCTGCCTGCCACCGTCGGGGTCTCGCTTGAGCCTGGCGTTCGGGGGGGCTCGCCTTCGTTTCGTCCCCCTGCTCTGAAACCCCGGGGAAGGGCCACTCAAGCAACGGACTTGCTCTCGGCCAACTTCGGGATCGCCTTTCTCCGACACCTCCACGCCACGCCGCCCCCCCGCCCCACGCCCCCCAGCACGACCTCTAGCCAAAGACAATGGTTCACTGCGCCGGTTGCAAAAGACCCATCCTGGACCGCTTCCTGCTCAACGTCCTGGACCGGGCTTGGCACGTGAAATGCGTCCAGTGTTGCGAGTGTAAATGCAACTTGACGGAGAAGTGTTTCTCTCGAGAAGGAAAACTCTACTGTAAAAACGACTTTTTTAGGTAAGTTACCCCAAAGGGCTTTGCCTTTCCTTCCTTCCTTCCTTCCTTCTTTCCTTCCTTCCTTCCTTCCTTCCTTCCTTCCTTCCTTCCTTCCTTCCTTCCTTCGCCTCTCTCTCCATTTTTTACGACACTAATCTGGGTCTCTGGACACGGTAGTTAACCCCCCCACCCTCCACCGCATTCGCACGACGCGCTTAACCTACTCCCTGAATTCAACCGGATTCAGGTGTTCGCAAGACGTTGGGCCAGAGAGTAAACCTGGCGGGCTGGGCTCCAAGAAGGCTGCTAAGACTTCCCAAATCTTAAAATAAAACAGAATGGAACAAAAAGGGTAACGCTGCCACGGATTGGGCGCAGAGAGTTAGGGCCTTCCCTGACCTGGACCAACGCCTTGTGGGAATCGGGACGCAGGCTTGTTCCTTCTTAGGAGAAACTCTCTCGATGCCGGCGACTGCTCTTACCTTGGACTTGGGGGGGGGGGTGGATTTACTGGTCTTCTTTGGCATTGCCGCCCAATTGTTCCGCGTCCCGAGAACTTGTCCTTTGACCCTGTTTCCTTCCTCTTCGACTCCCACGTTCAGTTGCCAACCCGTCCAACGCCTCCTTCAGCGGGGAGATATGCCACGCGAGGGTCGCCTCTCCTTTCGGCCTTAGGTTCGGCTTCAAAGGCTCTGGGGGAAAAAATCCCCCCCTCGCCGGAAGCGCCGACAGCATTTCTGAGCGCGTGCAAAGCGCTTTCCCTCCCCTTCCTCTTCCTCTTGGGAATTTCCAGGCGGATTAGGGTCTTTTCCGTCCGACCCAGGCCAGGGCTGGACGAAGCTCTCGGACCAACGACGGCCCGGCCTCGTTCAGCGCCTTGCGCGCTTGGGAGGTTCCGCTTTTGGGAAAGCGCGATTTCTGGGTGGCCTTTGTTCCCGGGTTTCTGGTCGAGCGGGGCCACCGTCGGCCTGGCGTGAGAAGGGAGAAGAGGGAAGAAAGCTTTTACATGCGGGGAGGGGAGGGGAGGAAGCCTTGTCCTTTTACCCGCGTTTTTTTTCCTGGAACAAGCGGGACGGCCTTAGGATCCGAGCCAAACCGGCGCTGCGCTGGGACCCGAGCCGCGGTGCAGCTGAGCTTCCCACAAAGGGAGCCAGGAAAAGGAAAGCGCGGCCGGTGTGTAGATAATGGAAAAAATACTTTGTCTGTCACCTATGTGGAATCTATTGTGCTAGGCGCGTGGGGAGTGAGAGCCCAGATACACGTGTAGAAATAAAGGCGGTGTGCGAACCTTAGATATGCGTGTAGAAATAGAGGCGGGCGTGCGAACCTAGACATGCGTGTAGAATTAGAGGCGTGCGTGCGAACCTAGATATGCGTGTAGAATTAGAGGCGGTGTGCGAGCCTTAGATATGCGTGTAGAAATAGAGGCGGGCGTGCAAACCTAGATATGCGTGTAGAATTAGAGGCGTGCGTGCGAACCTAGATATGCGTGTAGAATTAGAGGCGGGTGTGCGAACCTAGATATGCGTGTAGAATTAGAGGCGGGTGTGCGAACCTAGATATGCGTGTAGAATTAGAGGCGGGTGTGCGAACCTAGATATGCGTGTAGAATTAGAGGCGGGTGTGCGAACCTAGATATGCGTGTAGAATTAGAGGCGAGCTGAGTCGGGTCCACGAATCCATAGCGAGCTGAAAGTTGAACGGGGAAGGGCGTCCATTCGGTTGGGGGAACGGGGTGCGCGATCACCCGGGGGGGGGAAACCCACGGAGAAATCCGGCCTCTGTTCAACCGCCCGATCTCCCCAATTCCAGGCCAGGAAGGCCCTGGAGCGCCCCATATTTAGGCAACGAGTCGATCCCGACATCCCCGCGTCTTGTGAAGCTGGCCAGAATTATTCCAGGACGCGCGTTGGAGAGGGGGAGTCGATCCCGCCGGCTTTCTTTCGAAAGGGAGGGGACTACACGTCCCATCGGTCCCAGCCCGCCTCGGGCTTCGGACAGCTGAGGTTGGCATTGTGTTTGTCGCTTGTGGCGGCTTTATATATATATATATATGCAAGTAAGCCAATTTCTTCCGGATGGCCTCCGGGGAAATTTGGAGACCCCCGCCGAGCTTGGCTTTGGAAAAAAAACGCGCATCCCTGCTCGGCAAAGCGAACCTCAGTCCGCCTCAAAAGAGTCTCTTGAGCCCGGCCTGGTGATGGTTTCCTATTAAATGCGGCTCCCTTTGTTTATTCTAGTTTTTCCAAAGAAATCGTTCCCCCGCGGGTCCTTAGTTTAAAGGTTTTAAGGCCTGCTTTCCGGGGAGAAGCGCGGAGGATCGGCGCCTCGCCTTTGGGTTTACCGATCTGCTCCGGGAGCGCACGCCCGGCCGAGCCGCCTTGCTCCGGTCCTTGTTTGAGCAGGGCAGATTGCTTTCCATGGGAGCGAGCGAGCGAGCGCTCGTTTAGAAGGGCGAGCGGGGAACGAAAGTTAACGGGAGGCGCAGGAATTGGGGCTGTGGGTCGCGTTGGGAAAGGCGGGAGGGGCGCGCCAACCGCCTTTCAAACCGAACGAATTCGGGAACATCAGCGCGAGAGACGCGCTCCCATCCAGGCTATGTGCAAAAGCCACAAAAAGGGAGCCCCGCAAATGTGCAGAGACATTTAAAAAAAAAATTAAAAAAAGATTTAAAGAAAAACGTGGAGATTCTCAGTCATCCAGGACACGGTTGTCCCAAAGGTTTGTTTTTTTTTTCCCAAGAGGCGACTGGACTTCCTTGTTTTTCTTTGAAGACGTTTCGCTTCTCATCCAAGAAGCTTCTTCGGCTCTGACTGAAGAAAAAAAGAAACTGTATTAAACAGGAAGGAGAGAGGGAGAGGGAGAGGGAGAGAGAGAGAGAGAGAGAGAGAGAGAGAGAGGGAGAGGAGGGAGATAAAAGAGGGAGGGAGAGAGAGAGAAGAGGGAGAAAAGGGAGAGAGAGAGAGAGAAAAGAGGGAGAAGGAGAGAGAGAGAGAAAGAGAAAAGGGAGAGAGAGAAAGAGAGAGAGAAAAGAGGGAGGAGAGAGAGAGAAAAAAGAGGGAGAAAAGGGAGAGAGAAAAAAAGAGGGAGAAAAGGGAGAGAGAGAGAAAAGAGGGAGAAGAGAGAGAGAGAGAGAGAAGAGGGAGAAAAGGGAGAGAGAGAGAGAAAAGAGGGAGAAGGAGAGAGAGAAAGAAAGAGGGAGAAAAGGGAGAGAGAGAAAGAGAGAAAAGAGGGAGGAGAGAGAAAAAAGAGGGAGAAAAGGGAGAGAGAGAGAGGGAGAAGGGAGAAAAGGGAAAGAGAGAAAGAAAGAGGGAGAAAAGGGAGAGAGAGAAAGAGAAAAGAGGGAGAAGAGAGAAAGAAAAGGGAGAAAAGGGAGAGAGAGAGAGAGAGAGAGAAAGAAAGAGGGAGAAAAGGGAGAGAGAGAAAAGAGGGAGAAAAGGGAGAGAGAGAGAGAGAGAGAGAGAGAGAGAGAAGGGAGAAAAGGGAGAGAGAGAGAGAGAGAAGGGAGAAAAAGGAGAGAGAGAGAGAGAGAGAAAGAGGGAGAAGAGAGAGAGAGACAGAGAAAAAGAGAGAGAGAGAGAGAGAGAGAGAGAGCGCTTTTTCAAAGCCGGACCCGCCGCTTTTTAAGTTTAAAGCGACCCCTTTCCTCTGCCTGCCCCCGCGGGGGCTTGAGGGGTGCTCGGTCTAGCCGGGAAGGGACCCCCGCCGAAGGAGACGCCCGTCTTCTTCCCCGCGCGCAGAGCCGCGCGGCTGCGAGGTTTTCCCCTTAGAGAAGCGCAAAGGGTCGGCGCTTAATTCGGCCTGGGCTTTGTCTCTTTCCGCCGCCGCCGCCGCCGCCCCCTCCCCAGCCTCGATGCGGCCCTTCGCGCAAGGGGCAGGAGACGACCGACGTTCTCCGAGCCGATCTGAGAAAATTCTCGGCTCGGAAGGTGGTTTTCCAAAAGGCCACCGCCAGGCCCGGTCGGTGGGTTGGGGATGAGTGGCTGTGGATCTTCCTTGCGGTTGGGGAGACGGTGTGTGTGTGTGGGGGGGGGACTGATCAGGACAGTTCGGGCAGATTTAAATGTCCCTGGTAACGTTGGAATCTGGAGCCGGGTTCTCTAGTCAGCGTCTCCGCTAAAGTGAAGGATCTTCGCGTGTCTCTCGAGGCAAAGCGGACCCATTCCGAAGAACTCAGAATAATAAAAGGAACAATAACACACACATTTTTCTTTCCGCTTCGCACCTGGCGCGAACCCCCCCCCCGTCCACCTTCATGCACCTTAGGGGGGGGACATTGGCACCCAAAAATGGCTTCCAATGTCTCTCCCCCACCCACATACACACACACACACACACAAAGGATCCAATCCCCCTTCCCAAATTGACTACTAGGCGGGTGTTTCGCGGCTGTCACAACAGAGGCAGACCTCCTGGCCCGCAAGTTGCGTTTAGCCACAAAACCAGCTTTTTTTTTTTTGAGTTGATTTGTCCTAGGTAAATCCAGCCAATGAGAGTCTATATTCCACAAACCGTGGTTTATTCCCGTGGGTGGGGGAACCCAACTTCGACCGTGTGGCATCGGACGCCCTTGGTTAAACCGTGGCCGCCCCGGTTTTCCCAGCAGCTGCGTCCACACAACCTGCTTGACCCGCTTCCTAAATTCATTCGCTCGCTGCCTCGGACCAGAAACGAATCCAAAGGGGGGTCTTACTCAACGCTAAACCACACAAACACACACACACACACCAGCCGAAAGCAAAATGAAAACCCGCCTTCGCGGGTGGAGGGAATGCTGGTTATTTTCGTTGACTAGGTTCAGATATTGGAGGAACAGGGTATCTTAAAAACCGGCCCGCCTGGGTTTTGTTTTGTAAACCATGTTTAAGCAACCATCAATTTTCCTACTGAGTAAGGCCAGTTTGAGTTTGCTAGCAGCTTTCCTGAATTTGGAACCGCCTGCTTCGCACGCGTCTCTGACTCGCTCCTAACGACCTCGGGGTCCCTGTCCGGGATAAGGCAAGAAGTGGATTCTAATCCAGACAGTCTCTTCCCCCCACCCCCCACCCCAATCGTGTGACCTTCCTTTTGGGAGTATTACGGGTTGGTGCCCATTTCTAGCATGTCCGCTGACTGATAAGATTTTGTTTGGCCAAAATTGGAAGAAGGGGGGGAGGGGAAACACCTTTTTTTCTTTCGGAAGGGGGGGCGGGATGGGAGGAAAGTTCGTTGCGCCCAATCCCACTTTGCAAAAATTGCGTGTTTCCCCCCCCCAGTGGGGGGGGGGGTTAAAATCCCGAATTCTAATTGACGTTTTGTCGCTCTGCCTCTGAACCCCGGCGGCAAGTCCAGCAAAAGCGAACGGACTTAACGTTTTTAACCCAGCTGAACTAAAGCGGAATTAACCCGGGTGTCCTGGATTCCCACGACGCCTCTCGTTGCGGTCATTAAGTACGAATTTAAGGACCGGCTGGGGTCTCAAGACAGGCGCGGCTGAAATGTCGTTTCGGGTTTGGTGACGGGCTTCTCCCAGGAAGTTAGACCTGGCTGAAACGAGGAGTTCACGGTCGTGGGAAGGCCTGCCCTTGGCTTCGTACATTAAGGGAATTTCAATTTGACATTCCCCATCCCACCCCCCACCCCGCCCGTCCAATGGTTATTTCGGCAGCGTCTGTGGGATGAGCTTTTAGCCACGATGCTTCGCGAACCTGGTTTGGGTTGACTGAACGTCTCGTGTGAACCCACCTCGATATCCTAGACCTAGAACCATCTTAAAAGTGGCCTTTTTAGAAGAGGAAACGGCAGCCAGGGATGTCACTTTGGAGAGCGAGGATGGGAAGCGAAAGTGGTTTTTCCAGGGGCTCTGAAAATACCTCCCCCTTTTTTTTTTCCAGCGAGGTGTCACAATAGAAAGCGGAGCGTGCAATCCCTATCCGTATTTTTAGGACGAAGTGTGGGGGGGGGGTCCTCTGGCAGCCAAAAATCAGAAGTCGTGGAGGAAGCGCCTTTGGCGACCTACCCATTTTAATTCAAAAGCTGCAACTGAATAAAATGTGTTACTTTGGAGAAAGAAAAAAAAAAAAGGTACTCCCGGATTCCTTCTGATTTGGGGCAACCCTGTATTTGTTCTCTGGAGACCCCCAAGTCCACCCCCGGATTTTGTGTTTCCTGAGGGGGGGATAGCAGGGAGCTTTCCCCCCCCCAAAAAAAGGAAAGGAAAGAGACGGGAGGGAACAGAAACCCCGCTGAAGGTCGTGCGAAAGGAGGTGAAGTCTACGGGAAAATAGGATGGGAGAAGGAGCGGGCGGGGAGGGGTAGCAACGAAGGCGGAGGAGAAGGGCGGGCGGGGAAGGTCGCCGTCCCTGGGGCGGGCCTCCTTCGGGTCCAGCACGGCAGAAGGGCGCCGGGTTGCCGACCGATACAATGGGAGCTCTGAAAGCCAAGCGCAGGCCTTCACTTTTCCCGACTCTTCCCAACGCTTTTCCAGATTCCTGCCTCTTTCCTTTCTGCTTCCCCTTTTCAAGTTTCTAGTCCGTTTTGTCCGGCTTCGCTTGGATCTCCGCGCCGTTGTCTGCTTTCGCTTCTGAAAAGCCGGGCGGGCGCCTGGCTGCTCGGGCGACGCTGCTTTACCGGAACTTCCCGGCGGCTGGTTGCCGAAACGATCCTTCGGGATCGACTTGCTTTCTTTCCTTGAGGCCTCGAAATAGCGATCACGCCCGCAGGGATAACCCAAGAAAACCCACAAGGCAAGAGAGGTGAGGCTTGGGAGTCCATCTCCAGACCCCGAGATAGACCAGGTGTGTGTGTGTCCTCCTGATAAGACGCGGAGAGTCCTGGGTCCTGGTCAGTAGAGAAAGCCGGAGGGAGCCGGGTAATTTGCAGGCTCGGACGTGGGGATGGTTAGAGGCCGTGTAGCCTGTTAGATGTTGAACGGCAGCCTTCCGCGGTCCCCACCCCCCCCCTTTCCCTCGTGACCGCGTTGGAAAGCCAAGCAATTTTGTGTCCGGTGAGAATTTGGAAAGGAGGCCACTAGGAAATCTACTGGCAGTGGAAGAAACAGCCTTGCAGGGAGCTAGTGGGAAGCCGCTCGCGTCCTCTGGCCTAGGAAAAAAAATAACACGTGTCCACCAGGTCTTCTGGAGAGCCTGACCTGACCGACAGGGCAGACCCAGTCCTCTGAAAGGGCAGAAGACCGTCCGTGTCCTCTAACTGCGCTCCTGCATCCCGCGGTCGAAGCACGTGTAAACTCCCAGCTCTCCATTATCTCCCCCCCACACACACACAGCCTCCGACCCCCGACCGGGCCGGGACTCTTGCAAAAGAGAAGTTGCGGGTCTCTCGGGCAGTCGTTCTGCTCCCGGCTTTCGAACGAGCCGAGCCTCGTTGCGTTCTGCCAAGCGGCGGCAGACGCGCGTTGGAACGGTCGTGGGCACCGGCCGGGCGAGCAGAAGTAGCTCGCCCGCGGGATCTGACTCACGGCGAAAAGGATGGATGGAGGGGGGGAAAGGGCGGGTTATCTCCGGCACTGAGCCATCGCACGCATCTTGCGCTTCCTGGGCTCGGCACGACTTTTAGCCAAGATGGCTTGTGTAAACCCGGCTTTTGTGACTTGGCCTGAAATGTAAAATCAGATCGGCCTGACTCGTTTAACGAGCCCGGAGTCCACAAAGCGTGACTTAGCAGGAAGCTTGGGTCCATCCAGCGCAGAACGGCTCCGAGGGAACGTGTGGAAATGGCTGCGGGGGTTGTGAAAGCGCCCGGGGCGGGGGCTGCCCGTGGTCCCGATCCCCACCTTTCTCCAGGCCGGCCTGCCTTCTCCTAAGTCTTGGCTGGGCGGTGGGAACAGGCAGGGCGGCCCAGACTAAACCACGATCTCCAGGGGGCTCAGCCAGTTGGGGACTGCTAGCCGGTCCCAGACCCCACTCATCCCAGAATAAACCTGGATGAAGAAACGGGGTTGGATCGCCCCCTCCGAGGCTCGCCCGGCGGCAGGATTAGTCTACGATGCTGCGCGAAGGAGGGCGAGATTGTGGTTGAAAGGAGTCTTTTATTTTGAGGAGGGGGGCGCTTCTTAGGGGCACAAGGGAAAGCGAGTCAACAAATGTACGTGTGAACCGCACAGACCTTAGACAAACCGTGCCCCGCTGGTGTAGAAAAGGGACCTCTTTCCAAAAGAGCGATTTGAAGACCCCTTCTCCCCCCCCACCTCCCTCCCTTCTCCACGCTACCCCTGCAGTCAGTCCAAAGCCGGTTGAGTTCAGGTGTGAGTATTGTTATCTGCCGGCTTTTCAGTAAGGCAACTTTCAGTTGCAAGGCTCCCGTTTAGGGAGCCTAAAGGAGGGATTTGGAACGGGGGTGCTGATGGAAGTGGCTCATTCGACTTGGTGGTAGGTTAGCAGCTGATTCTGCAAAACTGGACTTGTGCCTAGGATAGTCGCTTGTGAAGCTTCTGGGCCTGATTCCTTTGCAAGGATGTCTGCTGGCTGTGGGCAAAAAAAAAAAAAAAAAAAAAGTCAAGATGGCAGCCACGATGGTGTATCACCCATAACGAATGGGTGGGCCTCTCCCATAGTTAGGAAACCCTGGTTTCAAGGCTTTTGCACCTCGGTTGCTTGAGATTCTCAGAAGCGAGGATGAACCAGAATTGTCCATAAATAAATAAATAAATAAATAAATAAATAAACAAACAAACAAACAAACAAACAAACAAACTTTATTGTCATTGTATGTGTACACAATATACATGTACAACGAAATTTACGTGACACCCAAAGACCAGGTCCCACACACATAATCCCCAAACACACTCCCACCCACCACAATTCCCCACCCCTAAAACCACCCAAACATCCACCCAACAGACCAAGTAATACTGTCCAACAGTTCACTGATGGTGGCCCTTTAGTTCATTATTGAGTGCAATTATAGCTCCGGGATAAAAACTATGCAGAAAACGGGTGGTCCTGAGTTTTAATGAGGGAGGTCCATGAGGGAGGCGAGAGGGTCCTCAACCATGGTTAGCAGAAACTTCCCTTTCCTAGCCACTTTGTGTTAGGGTCACTGAGATTCCCCCCCCCTCCTCCCAGATCCCATCAGATTCAAGGCATCTTCCAAAGATGCACAAAGCTCCAGGGTGACCATCGGCCTCTTTCCTTCTGAGAGTCAATTCCATCCAAAGAGGGGATCGGTAAGAATCTGCTGGCAGAGGACCACCTAGTTAGGATCTCCTCCAAAGCATTCCAGAATGAAAATCTGAGTCCCCAGGCTTGGGATTCTGCAATTGGGTCTTTATTTAAAGGAAAATATTTGTAGCCCAGCCTTGAAATCAGGGGTCCTTGGTCCCTTCTGAACTTGGTTGGTTTCTTGCAGACGTTACATTACCCAAGTAGCACTGATGAGATTATCTAGTTTGGGTCATGAAAGATCTGCAAGGAAACCAGCAAGCTCAGAGGGCATCATGGATCCCTGAGTTTTTATTTGCTTATCAGATTTATTTGCTATCCATCTCATGGTTCAAGGCAACTCTGAATTCCTGCTCAGGATGGCTTTGTTGTGGTTTGCTGAATAAGCCACCATGGTCCAGCGTTCCCACGGCATCAAACTCCAGGGGTTGATCAACTAGGATAGCTGCGTGGAACGAAGCAGAATCTAACAAAGTAACTAGGTGAGGCTTGCCTGTTTGAAAAAGCCTTCGGTTCTGGGACTCTGGTAAATAGATGGGCCCTGTTTTAACACACACACACACACAAACACACAAACACACACACACACTTCAACAAGGCTGGAGAAGTTCTTGTTGAGTCCATCTTATACCTCTGTACGCTGGACTTACTCCTGTACATAGATGGTGGGAGAAAGCTATATACGAAAATCTGAATAACTCTGAGTGGTTTACACTTGCTAAAGCCTCAAAAAAGAAAGAAAGAAAGTACAAAAAAGATTTTTTAAAAACAGCAGAAGACAAAGGGACAACACTGGGTATCTTTCGGTCTTAGTGCCCAATTTCCAGCTTCTTTCTTAGAGCCAGACAGACCTGAATAGATTCTATGGAGACTTCAGGAAACTGCTGTTGTTGTTGCTATTGTTGTTGTTTTTGAAAGAAACTGTATTTGTTGTTCACTGACATCTTTTGTACTCTTCACTGGAGTATCTGCTTTATTGGGTCCTAAAACTGTGGCAATCCCTGATAATATTTTCATGCAACCAGTGCATTTGGGGGGGGGGGTACATCTCTTGATTAAAGGCGCTATTAAAAATAGTCGCAGCAACAAAGGAAACTGTTATTCAGTATGTATTTGCCCAAGTAAACTCCTCTAAACACCGTGGGGTATAATTCTAAGTAAATATGCCCTGAACCATGTAATAAGATAATTGATGGAGAATTGTAATATATGCAGATACCTAATGTAGACTGTCTTTATTTTCCTTGATATTTTCCCAGCACCCCTGTGGAGTAAGGAATATTTAATATTTTCAGTACGGTAACCGGCTGCAGGGCTTAATGAATGCCTCCCACTTCTAACTCCACAACCTTCCGATGTGTGTGTGAGGTTTTGTGATTTCTGCCCTTCCATGTGTGCCTCATTGCTACTTGGGAAACCTTTGAGAATTGATGGCAATTCCCATTTTCACCCCCCCCCCAGCAAGGAAACCTCTTGGGGGGGGGGTTGTTATCCCCTCCCCTCCTTCTGGAGCCGGGGTCAGACAAATGGTTAGCTGTCAGTCATTCAGATCTGCATGGAATTTAGTTCCAGAACAATTGCTAAAGGGCTTGAAAAGCAGCTGATGAAGATCCGTGGCTAGGAAGCGATAAAAATATTTAAAATCCGCACATTGGAGGCCCTGTCCTTGTGATTGGGACACTACAGGAACATAGAACACTGATGGCAAAAAAAGACCTACTGGGCTAAAAAGTCTGCCCTTTGAGATTTTTTATTTTATTTTTTAAATATTTGTTGGATGATGGGCATGTGTTTATCCCAAGCATGTTTAAACTCAGTTACTCAAGACTAACCACCTCCTTCCTTCCTTTCTTCCTTCCTTCCTTCCTCCCTTCCTTCCTTCCTTCCTTCCTTCTTTCTTTCTTTCTTTCTTTCTTTCTTTCTTTCTTTCTTTCTTTCTGCTGGAAGTAGGTTCCAAGCTCCCACTACTCTTTCTGTAAAGTCATCCTTTCTAACACGACTTTTGGACTTCCCTCCTGTCAGTCTGAGTTTATGTCCCCGTGTTCCTGATTTTCGCTTAATGTTGAAAATACTGCCTTCTAGAATCCTTTAATATATTTAAAGGTGGCAGTTATGCCCCCACCCTTTGTTGTGGGTGGGTTGATACATGGTTCAAAAAAAAAAAAAGCCATTGGAAATGGGAATGTCAACATCTCTTGCTTTGTACTAAGTTCCCGGCACTTAAGATGTTAGGGAAGATGCTGCTAGAAATAAGGACACTTTTTGGAGGCTCCTTAAAGTCAGGTCCCTGAATTTCTTCTTGGTCTCTTTCTCTAAATGTTTCCCAGTTGTGGGGAAGTTCCCATTTTGGAGAGAAGCTGCCTCATTTAGGCTAAAAAAAATTTTTTTAGGGTTTCCCATCTCAGAATGGAAGGAAAATAAAGCACCGATTTTCAGCAACTAGGATCAGAGTTTGTGGGGGGGGGGCGGGAAGGGGAAACCCAAAGATGTTTGGGGCAGCATCTGGCTCTGGGGATCAAGCTGCTTACCTCTTGATAGAATTTGAAATCAAATCTGCACTGATATGCATTATACAGTTATTATAGGTATATTAAATTGGGGGTAGAAACAGAAACAGATAAGGAATAAATATAGATGCTACCAAAAATGTCCCCATTGCAAGATGGGCAGCAAATAAATTTAACAAATAAATAAATTTACTGAGACTCCCTATGGCTTCTAGGGACTCAGTTGTAACAATTCATATCCTTCCTTCCTTCCTTCCTTCCTTCCTTCCTTCCTTCCTTCCTTCCTTCCTTCCTTCCTTCCTTCCTTTCTTTCTTTCATAAGTGAATTATGCCATCTCTTTATTTTTAACATTCCAAGCATCCATTTAATCTGATTTTTCTCCTTCCTTCCTTCCTTCCTTCCTTCCTTCCTTCCTTCCTTCCTTCCTTTCTCTTTCTTTCTTTCTTTCTTTCTTTTTTTTTCTTTCATAAGTGAATTATGCCATCTCTTTATTTTTAACATTCCAAGCATCCATTTAACCTGATTTTTCTCCTTCCTTCCTTCCTTCCTTCCTTCCTTCCTTCCTTCCTTCCTTCCTTCCTTCCTCCCTCCCTCCCTCCCTCCCTCCCTCCCACCCTCATTTACTTACTTACTTACTTGTTACATCAGAAAAAAAAATCTGCAGCAACTCCATTGCCACTTTTGGCCTTGTCTTGTAACCCATCTCCATCCCTATAGATGAGATAGGAGAGAAGTGGGTTGATTTGGGAATTTGGCTCATCTGTTGAATTTATTTTAAATTCGGCTCTCAAATGGGATCTGGAAGGATATTGCTAAAGTAAAAATTGTGAGTGTTAATGTTTAAGAATTTAATCCTAAATTCTTAATTTAGTTAAGAGCAACGCTGTTAGTTTGCCATTCAGTTTATGATCCTCCCCTTAAAATATAAAATCTGGACTTCACTTCTAGTGGCTCCGTGGACAAATTTTTTTCTTAGGAAGTGATGCTTTGGGTTTTTGCTTTGTTCTAGTGAACCTAACTTACAGCCTGCGAATATCGTGTTGGTCTTCCAAGCACATCCTAGCCATGTCCACCTTTGTCTAATGTCCAGAAATTCACTAAGGTCTTCCAGGTCAGGGATACCAGGCTGTGGATTATGGACTGGTAGGTCAGTTTGGCTTTGTGGCTGAATGGACTGATGTTGCTAGGCTTCTCCAATATCTGATCATTGTCTTCTCTGGGAGCCCACCACCCATGCGTTCATCGACTTTGTAAAAAATCTGGGTGACCAAAACAGGCAATTCCAGTGTCTGCTCTTTTATCCAGACACTGATGGACTGAACCATTGAATCATTCAGCCATTCAAACTTTCAGTTGAATTATAGGGCTGCCCACCTTGCAAATGCTAACTCTGGATGGCTAACAATACATTAAAATTATGAAAAATAAATATCAGTGGAATAAAAAGTCAACATGCTACCTATAACACGATTCAAATAAATACAGGCCGTCCTTGATTAATGACCACAATCAAGCCCCAAACTTCCGTTGCAAAGTGAGACATTTGTGAAGTGAGTTTTGCTTCAACTTACAACCTTTCTTGCCACCCGTTGCTAAATGAATCTCTGCAGTTGTTAAGTTAGTCACACGGTTGTTAAGCGAATCGGGCTTCCCCCACTGACTTTGCTTGTCGGAAGGTTGCAAAAGGGAATCACGTGACACCGGGACCCTGTGACTGTCATAAATATGAGTCAGTTGCCAAGCACCCAAATGTAAATCACCTGACTATAGGTATGCTGCAACGGTCATAAGTGTGAAAAATGGTTATAAGTCACTTTTTCCAGTGCCGTTGTAACGGTTACTAAATGAACTGTTGTAAATTGAAGATGATCTGTAAATGGTCGCCAGGAACAAACCAGACAAGACAATAGATTTGTTGTTGTGGTTGTTGTTTAGTTGTTAAGTCATGTCTGATTCTTCACTACCCCATGGACCACAACACAGCCAGCCCCCCCCCCTGCATCCTCCACTCTCTCCAGGAGTTTTCCCAAATTCACGTTTGTTGGTTTGTTGCGTTGATGATACCATCTAACCATCCCATCCTCAGCCGTCCCCTTCTTCTTCTGCCTTCCGTCTTTCCCAGCCTCAGATTCTTTTCCCAGGAGCCCTTTCTCTCTTTTTTCATTTAGTGGCCAAAACCTCAGGATCTGTCCTTCCAAAGGACAACCAGGGTTGACTTCCATCAGGATCGAGGACACGAAATAGAAATCTCTAAGCTTCTATTAAAACCTCTGCTTTGAATTCCCCTTGATCCACAGAGGCCCCAACCGTGACTTTGAACCAGTTGATCAACTCTCAGTTCAGCCTACCCCACAGGGTTGTTTTAATGGGATGAGAGAGAGAGAGAGAGAGAGAGAGAGAGAGAGAGAGAGAGAGAGAGAGAGAGAGAAGTCTTGTATAATTCCTTTTTGGGGAAAAAAAAGGAATTGATTCAGAGAAGCGCGCGCTGCAAAAAGAAAAAAAAAAGAAGGGCCATAAACACAATGAACAAATGAATAAATAAATACATCTCGCAGACACGGGGATTTTATTATCGGTAAGTAGGTAGCGCTGTGCATTTGATGAAATGTAATGGAAACTGTAATTTGTATTCAGTTATGACTGCTCAGTGCTAAACCTCTAAATCGGGATGATCAAAATGCCGTGGTTGGGTTCATGTAACATGCTATATACATGCAAATAAATCCTTTCAGAGTTTAACAGGATGGCCTGCTCTAAGCCACATTCTCTCTTGGTATTTAAAAAAGCTCACCTCATATCACTCGGTTCTTACTGATTAACTGATTGAAGCGTAATTTTATGCTTTTGATTTTTTTTTTCTATTATTATTTTACTTCTTGGTGTGCTTGTTTGGATCAGAAAGAAAGAAAGAATAAAAAAAACAGTATATCTGGGCTTCTACTGTATATTGATTTTCTTCTCCTTTTCTTTTTTCCTTCTTACTGTCAAGGAGCTCTCAACAAGTAGCCAATTGGGAAGCTAAGCAGGACGGGACCTGGTTATTAGTTGGATAGGAGACCACCAAGAGATATACTGAAGCTATAGGTGTTAACCAGTAACCCCAACCACACCCATTACTTTCATATTATTGCCAAGATAACTTGATGGAATTGGATTTGAGGGAGATGTTTTTACCTTGATCTTCAGTTTCAGGAAACAGGTTTAAAGTAGATATTCTGGTTTTATTGTGTCTTGATCATTTTCAGCAAGCTTTTTTCATCATAAAGATGATTAAATAATTAATGTCTCTCAGCCCGACCCCTTGTTGTTGTGGGTAAAATAAGAAGAAGGTATGTTTAACAGTGTAGCTTGCCACCGTGAGTTACCTGTAAAAATAATGAAGGCAGGATATAAATAAATAAATAAATAAATACATAAATAAGTAAAATAATTCAGAGGTTACCCTTTCCAGACTGTTTGGAGATGTATTTATGGAATACAGGTTGTCCTCAGCTTAAGATTCATTTAACAACCGTTAAGTGCAGAGATTTGCTTAACAACTGTGCCAAGAAATGTCCTAAAATGGGGCAACGCTCACTTAACAACTGTCTCACTTAGCAACAGAAATTTTGGTCTCAGTTGTGGTCGTAAGTGAAGAACCACCTGTAGTTCAAGGGAGGATCTAATTCAGCTCGGAGACTGCAGGGTTAGAGAAATAATATCTTGATACATAAACAAAAACAGCTCATCTAGATCAATTGATCCCATTTTATGGAGAAAACTTCAGATCCTTCTCAGCTGCCCATGAGCCCAACCTAAGTTTTGCTTTAATCTGCTTTCACACATTCCAGAAATTTGGGAAGCACTGTTTTTAAACAAGCATCTTTCTCTTGGATCTGTCTCTTTCCTTGGTATAAAACAGGGGTCCTCAAACTTGGCCCTTTTATGACTGGTGGACTTCAACTCCCAGAATTCCTCAGCCAGGCACGCATGCCTGGCTGAGGAATGCTGGGAGTTGAAGTCCACCAGTCATAAAAAGGCCAAGTTTGAAGACCCCTGCTATAAAATTTCATTACAAGGAAACGGTGTATGTGCGCAGGGGGAGTTGTGTTGGTCTTCTGCACATGTTCAGAAATGTATTTAGATTTACTTCCTGACAATACTGAGGTTTTATTCTTGACATTGTCAACATGTTGTATAAAGTCAGCCTCTACTTCAGTGTTTCTCAACCTTGCCAGTTTTAAGATGGGTGGACTTCAATTCCCAGAATTCCCCAGTCAGGGATAGAGCAGTGTTGAGAAACTTATTTTTAAGTTTGGTACTTATAAGTAGGAAGTCTCTTTCTGTTCCTCTATATCGTTTTTATGTAGCTGGTGGAGAGAAATAGTCTTCCCTTTGAGTGAATGTGCACTTAGCACCCTAATTTATTTATCTATGGATGCTTAAAATGTTACATTGTTGTCCTGTTTCTGCTGTTTTCACAACAAGTGCAAGAGGCACACTCTTTATTTTTTGGAAACAGAACCAGAAAATATCAAAAGCGTTTTGTCATTTTCTTTTTCTCTGAAGTTTCGTTGACTCCTTGTTCCAAGCCATTGCCTTGGGATCTCCTGGGGGCGTTCATTCCATATTAACTCAATTCAATTCCGTTTCTCTTCCTGAGATTTGCCAATGTTGGCTCAGTGCTGCCCCCTAGCGGTATTTTACCCACCCTTAAATGCCTTTTTTATGACTGTGTTCTGGCTGCTATGAGAAAGAAAAGATTACTTTTAAAAACCAGACGATTATTCCAAGTTCATGGTGTTCTTTTTTCAATGACTTCAGCTGACAATGCCTACAGAAATAGATTTTCAAAAATCAAAAAAGAGAAAATTGGCTTAAAATAATATTTACTAGTGAAATATTATGTATATGTAAAACAGTCTTTATCACCCTTAACAACTTTAAGATGTGTAGACTTCTTTCTAAGATGTGTCTTAAGTCTCAAGTCTCTAAATATTTTTAAGCATTTTAAAGCATACTGGCTGGGAGATTCTGGGACTGAAGTCCACAGAGCTTCAAGCACACTGGCTGGGGGATTCTGGGAGCTGAAGCCCACAGAGCTTCAAGCATTCTGGCTGGGAGATTCTGGGAGTTGAAGTCCACAGAGCTTCAAGCACACTGGCTGGGGGATTCTGGGAGTTGAAGTCCATAGAACTTATAGCACGTTGACTGGTCAATTCTGAGAATTGAAGTCCAGACATTTTAAAGCTGCAGAGGTTGAAAAACACGGTGTACATTCTTCCCTCAAATTAAAACAAAAATGAAAAGATGTCTGTCTCCTATTTGATTCCTTCAGTGTAACATGAGGTGGCAGCCTTCAGATAAAGCTGAAGTAAAAGTCCCAGCATTGATAAAGGGGGTTCAAAGTTGGAACTGGCTACCTTTTTTGTAGAGGAGAAGAGAGAAAGATTGGGTTTACATACCCTGGTGTGACACCTCAAGATGTGGTTTCCTTGATTGTTGTTCATCACAATGCGTGTTTTTCAAAGGCGTTGGATTATAACCCTCCAAATCCTTCAGTTTTGGCTAGGGGAAAAAATTGCCAGTGGGTGTAAATGCCAAATTGATTAGGTGGAAACTAATCAAGGAGAGAAGCAACCTAGAACTAAAGAGAAATCTTCGGACAGTGAGAACAATTAATCAGTGGAATGACTTGCCACCAGAAGTTGTGGGTGCTCCAACACTGCAGGCTTTTAAGGAGAGACTGGACAGCCATTTGTCTGAAATGGTATAGATTTTCCTGCCTGAGTAGGGGGTTGGACTAGAAGACCTCCAAGGTCCCTTCTAACTCTGTTTTTTCTGTTAAATTGGAATTGGGAAGACTGAGATTGAGGTTCGAGTTCCACTTCAGCTATGGAAGCTCCTGGGGGACTTTGAACTAATCATTTTCTCTCAGCTCCAAAGCTCATATGAGGTAGTGGAGAAGATGCTGGTCTAGGAGCACAGAGGCCTGGGTTCTAATCTTCCCTCAGCCATAGAAGATCTCCCAAGGTCATCCCTTTCTCTCAGCCAGAGAATCAGTTTAGTCTAGTGGGGAAGATGATGGATTAAGAGCAAAGAGACCCAGGTTTTAATCCTCCCTTAGGCACAGAGTTTCTCTGGGTGGCTTTGGGCAGGGTAGCATCCCTAGCCCAACCTATCGTGCAGGGTTGTTGTGGGGAAAAATAAGGGGGAGGGTGGTAGTCTTTCCTCTTTCGGCTCCTAAATAAAAGAGGAGGATGGAAATCCAATAAATAAATCAAAGGAGTTGATCCAGCAGATCTAAGATACACCAGGTGGGTGTATTGGCCGGTCTATTTGGGTTGGATTCATGGTTATCCCTCTTCAGTTTTTTTTTTTTAACCAGAAAAATGCTTCATCTGAATCACTGATTTGTTCTTCCTTCCTTCCTTCCTTCCTTCCTTCCTTCCTTCCTCTCCCTTTTCTTCCCTCCTTTTTCTTTCTTCCTTCCTTTTCCTCCCTTCCTCTCTTTCCCATTCCTTCCTCCCTCCCTCGCTCCCTCCATCCATCTCCTTTTTCTTCCCTCTTTTCCTTCCTTCCTTTCTTTCTTTTCCTCTTCCTCCCTTCCTCTTTTTCCTTCCCTCCTTCCCTTTTAACTTCCTTTCTTTTCCTTCCTTCCTCCCTCTCCCTTCCTTTTCTTCCCTTTTTCCTTCCTTTCTTTTCTTCTTCCTCCCTTCCTTTTTCCTCCCTTCCTTTCTTCCCTTTTAACTTCCTTTCCCTTCCTTCCTTCCCCTTTATCTTCCATTCTTTTCCTTTCTTCTTCTCTCCCTTTCTTTTTCTTATTCCCTCCCTCCCTTCTTCTTTTTCCTTCCTTCCTTCCCCTTTATCTTCCATTTTTTCTTTTCTTCTCTCCCTTCCTTTTTCTTATTCCCTCCCTCCCTTCCTCTTTTTCCTTCCTTCCTTCCTCCTTCCTTCCTTCCTTCCACTTTATCTTCCATTCTTTTCCTTTCTTCTTCTCTCCCTTTCTTTTTCTTATTCCCTCCGTCCCTTCCTCTCTTTTTCCTTCCTTCCTTCCTCTTTATCTTCCATTTTTCCTTTTCTTCTCTCCCTTCCTTTTTCTTATTCCCTCCCTCTTTTTCCTTCCTTCCTTCCCCTTCATCTTCCACTCTTTTCCTTTCTTCTTCTCTCCCTTCCTTTTCCTCCTTCCCTCCTTCCCTCTTTCTCTCCCCCATTCCCCTCCCTCCAGGTGTTTTGGTACCAAGTGTGCTGGCTGCGCGCAGGGCATCTGTCCCAGCGATTTGGTCCGGAGGGCCAGGAGCAAAGTCTTTCATCTGAACTGTTTCACTTGCATGATGTGCAACAAGCAACTGTCAACCGGCGAGGAACTTTATATCATTGACGAGAACAAATTTGTCTGCAAAGAAGATTATCTGAGCAACAGCAACTCTGCCAAAGAGAACAGTCTGCACTCAGGTGAGGCATTTTCTTGGCTGGGAAAACTGATCCGAGCAGATTTTGCTTTGCTTGAGCCGAGAGATGAGAGTTGGCATCAAAGGCTTGGCTTCAAATGTCTCACAGTGACAAAAAAGGAACTCAGTTTACATGCCCTGCTGTTGGTGAAACCGAGCACTGGTTTAGAAGAACTGACGGGGAGACTAACTCAGGAGAAAAATTTGTAGCTTCCATTTTTCTACAGAGCTAAATAGAACTCCCAGCATCAGAGGCAGTCTATCTTGGAATATGTGTGGCAGTTGTGTGGACTTATAGAGAGTTGACCGAGAGCCCAATGCTAGCATGCCTTTGGGATTTTGATTTTCTCCTTTATCAGAGAAACAAGACTTTCAATCTGTTGACACAAAGCATAGTCTTTTCCTGACACAAACCCCTGGCCTCTTTATTCCAGTATTGTTTAGAGCAGGATTTCTCAACCTTGGCAACTTTAAGAAGTCTGGACTTCAGCTTCCAGAGTTCCCCAGCCAGCGTCACTTGAAGTCCAGACTTCTTAAAGTTGCCAAGGTTGAGAGAGAGAGAGAGGGGGGGGGGGGGAGAGAGAGATATGGATGGACAGACAGACGGTGGATGGATGATAGGGATAGATAGATAGATAGATAGATAGATAGATAGATAGATAGATAGATGATAGGTGGGTGGGTGGGTGGGTGGATGGGTGGATGGATGGATGGATGGATGGATAGATGATAGGGATAGATAGATAGATAGATAGATAGATAGATAGATAGATAGATAGATAGATGATAGATGGATGGATGAATGGATGATGATAGGGATAGATAGATAGATAGATAGATAGATAGATAGATAGATAGATAGATAGATAGATAGATAGATGGATGATGGATGATAGGGATAGATAGATAGGTAGGTAGGTAGGTGGGTGGGTGGGTGGGTGGGTGGATGGATGGATGATGGATGGATGGATGGATGATAGGGATAGATAGATAGATAGATAGATAGATAGATAGATAGATAGATAGATAGATAGATAGATAGATAGATAGATAACCTTTATTGCCATTTTTACTGTGGGCACATTGGCACACATTAAAAATGAAATTTTGTTGCTTGCTCTCAAAAGTGTACACATACATAACACACATTTAAACATGCTATATGCAGCATATATATAAACCTACACCCTTACGTATAAATATCATAAATACTAATCACTGTCCATCTTGAATACATAGCGGAAGGAGGAAGCTTTAGAGTTCACAGGGTTAATACTGTATGGAACAAAACTGTGACTGAATCTGGGTGTTCTGCTTCTGATACCACGGAGCCCCCTCCTCCCAGAAGGGAACAAGGAAAACAGGTCATGGAGAAGCTGCGTAGCGTCCCGCACAATCTCACGGACTCTGCTCAAGCATTGCTTCTATGCCATGTCCTGGATGGAAGGGAGGGAACTGCCAACAGGTTTCCATTGACTGGCAACTCTGACTCAGCCGAAGCGACATCCTTTCCCTTTCTCAAATTAAGGCACCATCCAACTCCCTATCAAACAATGGAACAGCGTAGGGGGGGGGGTGATGCCTTGGTAAAGAAAGAAAAGCCAAAATAATTAACAAGTCACAGGAGAATGGAGGGAAAGTCAGTGAAAATCATTGAATGAGAAAGGTTCGTTTCAGCCGCTGAATCCAATTTCCGACTCGGAGCTGGAATGCAAGAGAAGGAATTTTACATTCCGCAGACCTGAAGTTTGCAGTGGATCGTACAGCGGAAGGCCTGAAGTGAAGTTTTTCATTATATAGGACAGGGGGAGGCAACCTTGGCTCTTTTATGACTCGTGGACTCCAACTCCCAGAATTCCTGAGCCAGCATGGCTCAGCTTGGAAACCTCTCCCTTTCCCCTCAGCATGGCTGGCTCAGGAATTCTGGGAATTGAAGTCCACGAGTCATAAAAGAGCCAAGGTTGCCTACCCCTGGTATAGGAGAATATCGATATTTGTAGCTCAGGACTAAAATGAGGGGTCCTTGTGCTCTCCGAGCTTGGTTGTTTTCTTTCAGACATTTCATTACCTAACTAGATAACATCATCAGTGCTAGAAGAGAGTGGGGTTTGCTCTCATTTTATGTTCTGGCGGCTTGCCCTATATCAGTGTGGGTGGAAATGGTTTTGGAGATTTCTTGGTTGAACTGTTTATGGTTAGATTGTTTGAGGTATTATTTACTTCTTGAGCATTGGTCAAAGGTTAGTCTGGTGTTATACCATCGTTAGGCCAACAATCAAGAAGCAAACAATATCACAAACAAGCTAACCGTAAACAGCCCAACCAAAGAACCTCCAAGATTACTCCCACTGACAGGGCAAGCCCGTCAGAATATAAAATGAGAGCAAACCCTACCGTAAATGCCGGCGTACAAGACGACCCCCGTCTTTATAGCCGGGCCGCATTCCTAGAAAGTCGTCTTATACGCCGGAAACTACCAGTATTTCCGGTGTATAAGATGACTCGGCATATAAGACAACCCCCGTCTTTGGCGCCAATTTCAGCGCTTGTGGAAGTCGCCTTATACGCCGGCATTTACGGTACTCCCTACTAGCACTGATGAAGGTACCTAGTTTGGTAATGAAACGTCTGCAAGAAAACAACCAAGCTCAGAGAGCACCAAGGACTTCCCCGTCCACTTCCTCCTTCTCACCTTCCTCCCTTTTCCTCCTCCTCCTCCTCCTCCTCACAAATCCCACTCCCTTCTAGCCCTGATGATGTTACCTAGTTTGGTAATGAAACGTCTGCAAGAAAACACCAAGCTCAGAGAGCACCAAGGACTTCCCAGTTCTCTTCCTCCTTCTCATCTTCCTCCCCTCCTCCTCCTCCTCCTCATCATCCTCCTCCTCATCATCATCACAAACCCTACTCCCTACTTGCACTGATGGAGTTACCTAGTTTGGTAATGAAATGTCTGCAAGAAAACAACCAAGCTCAGAGAGCACCAAGGACTTCCCCGTCCTCTTCCTCCTTCTCATCTTCCTCCCCTTCTCCTCCTCCTCCTCTTTGTCCTCCTCCTCCTCTTCATCATCATCACAAACCCTACTCCCTACTAGCACTGATGGAGTTACCTAGTTTGGTAATGAAATGTCTGCAAGAAAACAACCAAGCTCAGAGAGTATCCAGAACCCTTTGTACAGGAGATTATTTTATGATAGCAAAAAAAAAAAAGCAGAGTTTTTTTGAAAGGGAGGGAGAACAAATCGGCATTATATTACAACAAAATAGAACACGGAATCCCTGAGCAGGTTGTCCTATTAACAAACTTTACTAAAAGGCTGAGGCTTTTGTGAGTTGAAGCTCGCTTCATCTGATGCATTCAGCCGTCAAGCCAATCTATGCACTCGGATTAAATGAAACGCAGCTCCCCGAAGCTTTTAATCAAAGTTCAGAAAAGGTACTGCGGGACTCTCTTTTGTCCAGCATCAGATCGGGTGCCCAGGCCATTGGTTCTTTCGGATTTGGGGGGATTTTAAACTTTTATTATTAGTGAAAAGGATAGCATAAAAAGCATCTACGCCAAGCAAGATGACCCCCAAATCTCTGACCAAGCTGCCAGCAGCTCCTTAATAATGAGAGCAGAAATATCTCAAGGATGGCCAATTTCCACAGCACAGGTAGTCCTCAACTTACGACGGTCCATATAGCAACCGTTCAAAGTCACAATGGTGCTGAAAAATGCGACGTACGACTGAGTTTCATACTTAACAACCTTAGCAGCATCCCCATGGTTATTTAATCGAAATTCAGGCATTTGACAACTTGTATTTATGACAGTCGCAGTATCTACTGGGTTCTGGGATCCCCTTTGGCAACCTGCTGACAGGCCAAAGCCAATTGGGGGAAGCCAGATTCACTTAACAACCACGTTGCTAACTTAACAACTGCAGTGATTCACTTAACAACTGTGATAAGCAAGGTCGTAAAATGAGGCAAAACTAACTTAACAACTGTCTCACCCAGCAAAAGAAATTTTGGGCTGTTAAGTCGAGGATTACTTCAGTGGTGGGATTCAAATATGTGAACAACCGGTTCTCTGTGTGGATGCTGCTTCCAGAAGCCCCTTCTGGGCCTGGGCAACAAAAAATTAGCTACCGGTTCTGCCAAAGTGGTGCAAACCAGCCGAATCCCACCACTGGATTACTTGTACCCAGTGATGGGGTCTGTACAGAAGACCCCCCCCAACAAACAGCAACAACCGCAAGGTTTTATTAAAACTTGGCACCATGATTTCGTGGCCCGGTTATAGTCAGGAGACTGCAAGCCCTGACATTGGCTGGGATGGGTATCAAAATTTCCGAGACTTTCGCCTTAAGAAAAGTTTTGCAGTAAACAAGAGTAAAAAACAAACAAACAAACAAGCAGCTTAACTCAAAATAAGATCTAAACTTCTCGACTTTTCTTGAGAGGAGAAATCCAAACAGGTCAATAAACTTTTCAGAATAACTTTGGTCTCTCGCATTGCCGATATAGATGCCAGGCTTTTATGTTGTAATAATATGAGGCTGATACTTCCCACCAATTTCTCCTTTTCAGTCTTACCAGTTAAAGATGCCATCCCCAACAGGGCGTATAGCAGAGGTCACCCAACCTTGTCTGCTTTATGACTTGTGGACTTCAATTCCCAGAATTCCTCAGCCAGCCATGCATGGTTGGCTGAGGAATTCTGGGAGTTGAAGTCCACAAGTCATAAAGCGGATGAGGTTGGGAACCCCTGGCATATAGGACCAGCATTTCTATTTGGGAATACTGGTAATGATCTTATTTACTTACTTATTTACTTATTTACTTATTTACTTACTTACTTACTTACTTACTTACTTACTTACTTACTTACTTACTTACGCCTCCTATTTTCACTACATCAACAACCCTGTGAAGTGGGTTGGGCTGAGAGAGAGAAAGAGAGACTGGTTCAAAGCTGGCTTTCATAGATTAGAACAATCACAGTTTAATAATAATATTATAATAATAAAGTTGGAAGGGACCTTGGAGGTCATCGAGTCCAACCCTACACCATTTCGGACAAATGGCTGTCCAGTCTCTTCTTAAAAACCTCCTGTGTTGGAGCATTCACCACTTCTGGAGGCAGGTTGTTCCACTGGTTAATTGTTCTAACTGTCAGGAAGTTTCTCCTTAGTTCTAGGTTGCTTCTCTCCTTGATTAGTTTCCATCCGTTGCTTCTTGTCCTGCCTTCAGGCACCTTGGAGAATAGCTTGACTCCTTCTTCTTTGTGGCAGCCCCTGAGATATTGGAACACTGCTATCATGTCCCCCCTCGTCCTTCTCTTCATTAAACTAAACATACCCAATTCCAGCAGCCGTTCCTTATATGCTTTAGCTTCCAGTCCCCTAATCATCTTTGTTGCTCTACTCTGTACTCTTTCTAGAGTCTCAACATCTTTTTTACATCATGGTGACCAAAACTGGATGCAGTATTCCAAGTGTGGCCTTACTTGGAATACTGCATCCAGTATTTCCTGGTGATTGGCTAAAAGTCATCCATCTGGGTTTCGTGAAGAAGGCAGGACTAGAATTCAAAGTTTCCTGGCGATTGGCCCAAAGTTACCCAGCCAGCTTTCACACCTAAGGCAGGATTTGAACTCACTGTCTCCTAGTAATTGGCCCAAAGCCATCTATCCAGGTTTCATGAAGAAGGCGGGGCTAGAACTTCCTGTCTACTGGCTTCTATATGGTGCCATAACCACTAGACCAGGGGTAGGCAACCTTGGCTCTTTTATGACTCGTGGACTTCAATTACCAGAATTCCTGAGCCGGCATGGCTCAGCTTGGAAACCTCTCCCTTTCCCCTCAGCATGGCTGGCTCAGGAATTCTGGGAGTTGAAGTCCACGAGTCATAAAAGAGCCAAGGTTGCCTACCCCTGCACTAGACCATACTGGCTCTCCAAATAATGATCTTCCCATTATCTTAAAAAAAAAAATCTTTCAAATAATATAGATGTTCCTAAATACAAACAGCATTATTCAAATGGAAGACCCCCAAATCAAGATTTTGCTAATCCGTGAACAAGACCAGGAGACAGTTAATAAATTTGCAAGCTTGGTAGAGGAGTAAAATCTGGTAGTTCGCTTTGTTTTTTTTCCAGGCATTTGAATTTCTTTGGTTTAACTGGGAGTGATCACACATGAAATAACTGGGAGTGATCACACATGATCACACATGAAAGTCCTATTTATTTCCATCAAGAGAAGACACGCTAAATTATATATAATAGAGTTGGACAATGGCTGGACCGGGAAACCTTTACCTTTTATATATTATGTTAAATTACTATCTATTTTTATCAGGAAAGGACACTTTACATTATAACATTAAACCCCAAATCTAGAATTTCCTAAGCGCACAATAGCTACATTTTGCTATCATGGTGCATTTATTCTTCACACTTATAACCTCTTTCTCTCTCTTTTTTTCCCTCACCCACCTTAAGAGCTCAGGATGGCTTATCTGGGATATTCCATTTTAGTCTGACAGTGAACCTATAACATAGATCAAGCAGTGATTTTAAAGCTCAGAAAGTGATTTGAACCCTTCTCGCTTTAATCCAGGAGGAGATGATTTAGACTTTCCCAAGCTTCCTTGTTCTTATCCTAGAATCTCGAGAGCAAAGCTGTACCAAAAAAAAAAAAAAAAAAGGAGCTTTAAGATGTGATATTTTCATACCAGGGATTTATTTTAGGGGACTGGAAGAGTTTAAATACCTTCTACCCCAAATTCTTCTCCTGGTTTCTGGAAATATTTCTTCATTTCTTTTGTATAATTTAAAGATAAATTTGAGGATACGTTCTTACGTTAAGGATAAAGTGAGGATAAATTTAAGGATGCATTGATACCTTAAGGATGAATTAAAGATAAATTGTAGGTGTGATTTTGTGACTCTCACACCCCAAAAGTGGGAACCCCTGTCAAATTATCACACATTCCTCTTGAGCTGATCAGTAAATCCACATGTTTTCTCCAAATTTATCACCCTTCTCACTTTTCACCCTTCTCACTTATAACTCGTCTGAAGGGATACCAGCAGTAAAGAGAAAACATTATCATAATAACAACAGCACCAATATCAACAACAATTCTCTCCGGCATGGGGATCAGGACCCTGTGAGATATGATTAATTATTGTCAACGGTGTATCCACAGCTGCCTCTTTTTCCTTTTCTTCTTGTTAGTGTGTATTTTTTTTTCCATGTTAATTTTGTATGGATTTAACGACAGCTTGAACTGGATTCCCTCACCCAGAGTTGAGTAACATAAGCAAAGAAACAAACAACAACAATGATATTATTATATCTTTTTTTTTCATATTGTAAGGTTAATAGCAAGATGCATGGCATATAAATGTAATTAATAAGTAAAATAGATAAATAAACAGCAATATGGCAAAATTGATTATTTTATTTAAAGAGGAGAATATACTTGAGTATGTTTTTCATTTGGATACCACTTCTGAATTTTGTCCTTGTGACGAAAAAATATTTACGTGATTTTGACTTTGGCTTTGCCGATTAGATAGATTTTCTGTTATAGAAATAGCTAGTTATATATTAATGTGTAAAAATGAAAAGTTGAGGCTAGAGTGCTTTCATTTTGTACTGTGCTAAAAAGAGTCGGAAGTCAACCCCCCCCTTTTTTTTTTCTTTCCCCTTGTACCTCACACTTTCTCTTCCCCTTTTCTTTTCCCTCCCTTAATTTCTTATTTCTCCTTTTTCTTTGTATTTTATATTTTATATATTAAATAAAATTATTTAAAAAAGAAAAAATAATATTAATACAGAATGTAATAAATAAATAAAATAAAATTATTATTATTATTATTATTACTATTATTATTATTATTATTATTATTATTATTATTATTATTATTATTATTATTGGAGTACCACTTGAACACCATTGGCATTGACAAATTCGTTATCAGTCAATTGCAAAAGGCGGCCTTACCAGGAACTGCTTCCATCCTGCGACGATACCTGTAATACCATCAAACATCCACATCTGCCTATCCCAGGTCCTGGGTAAGGACTCGATAGGTAGACAAAATGCCAAATCCAGTCTGAACATCTGGCTGACTGTGCGATGATCATAATAATAATAATAATAATAATAATAATAATAATAATAATAATAATAATAATAATAATAATATAATAATGTCCACTGTTTCTTCAGCTTCTTTGCATAGGCGGCACTTACTGTCTGTTGCTGTCTTCTCAATTTTGACTTTGTATGCATTTGTCCTTAAGGCTTGGTCTTGTGCAGCCAGAATTAGTCCCTCGGTCTCTTTCTTCAATTTTCCTGCTCTTAGCCATTGCCAGGTTTATTATTATCTGCTTTCCCAGCTATTTTTTTAATGTATTGGCCATGTAGTGCTTTGTCTTCCCATGCCTCTATTCTGTTCTTCATTTGGTCTTTCTTGTAGGCCAGTTTGGTCTCTCCAGTAGTTAGTAAGCCTTCCTGATATACTAATTTCAGTGCATCTTCATCATTGTTCTTCAGATATTCTTCCAAAGCCATTTTTTCTTCTTCAACCATCTGATGTACTTGTAGCATTCCACGCCCACCTATTTGCCTTGGTAGATAAAGTCTATCAATGTCACTGCGTGGATGAAGGGCGTGATTCATTGTCATTATTTTTCTGGTCTGCCTATCCATTGCTTTTAGTTCTGCTTGAGTCCAGTCCACTATTCCAGCTGTGTATCTAATGACTGGGATTGCCCAGGTGTTGATTGCCTTTATGGTATTTCCTCCATTGAGTTTGGATTTTAAGATCTTCTTCACTCTCTTGATGTATTTGGTAAGCTGTTGCAAGAAGATTGCACAGACTGATTACAAGCAGCGACATGACAAAGTAGCAACAATGGTGCATTGGAAGATCTGCAAAAAATACCATTTGCCTGTAAGCAAAAACTGGTGGGATCATAAAATAGAGAAAGTCATAGAAAATGATAAAATTAAACTGCTCTGGGACTTCAGAATTCAAACAGACAAGCACCTGCAACATAACACCCCAGACTTAACAATTGTCGATAAGAAAGACAAAAAAGTCTGGATAGTGGACGTGGCAGTGCCTGGAGATAGCAGAATAGAAGAGAAAGAACTGGAGAAGATAACAAAATACAAAGACCTACAAATAGAAATAGAAAGACTGTGGCAAAAGCAAGCAAGGGTAGTACCAATAGTCATAGGCTCCTTGGGTGCAATCCCAAAACAACTGGAGCACCACTTGAACACCATTGGCATTGACAAATTCGCTATTAGTCAATTGCAAAAGGCGGCCTTATTAGGAACTGCTTCCATCCTGCGACGATATCTGTAATACCATCAAACATCCACATCTGCCTATCCCAGGTCCTGGGTAAGGACTCGATAGGTAGACAAAATGCCAAATCCAGTCTGAACATCTGGCTGACTGTGCGATGATTGATAATAATAATAATATAATGCAGAACTTAGAGCTGGACAATGCTGAGAAAAGAGCTCAGACCTTAAAAGTTAGACCACTCTTTCCATGTGTAATTCTATAGGCATTAATTTGGAAGAAAATGTAATTGAATTGGAGAGAGAGAGACACTTGAGCAATTTTTTTTTCATTTTGTCTTCTCGGCTTTGCTTTTCTTCATTACCTTCATCCCCAAGTCATTTCTCAGTCCTCTGCAAAGCAGCACGCTTTCCTTCTTGTCGTTTATGTTGTTATTTTCCTCCATCCCTCCTTTCTCTTCTTTTCTCTTTGTGTTGCCCCTTTCTCTGGCTTCCTTCTATGCATCACAGTTAGGAAAGAAAACTATTTTGTTATTTAGGAATGGAGGGGGGGGGTCTGGATTGGAGAAAAGGCTATACGCTTTCTTGCGGATGAGAATCAAAGCTTCAGTGGCCCGGAAAGATTGACTGAATGTCAGGCAAATATTTGAAGTGATGGGGTGGTGTTGCTTGCCGAGTCTGGTTTCAGCCCTCTTGTTTGTTTCTTTTACTTTGCTGGTGGGGTGTTAGTAAAGTCACACCAGACAAAGCAGATCACAGGGGTTGAGGAGACGTGTAACTCCCTATCCACACTTGGCTGTAAACTATGGGGTGGAGCAAGCCATGAGGTGTCTATGGGTCCCTTCCTTTTGGAAAAGCGGGCGCTGGGGGGGGGGACAGAAAATTGGATTTCCATTTTTAAATGCCAGGGAGATCAGAGAAGGCAGACGGGCCATGTGGATTTTGCTGGAAAGTGTTTGGGAAGGTGTGTGGGGGGAAGCTATGAATTGATGGGGGGGATGGTGGTGAAGAAATTCACAGGACAAGCCGATATTTGGCCAGGCAGACTTAACACGGAGGTGCCTGGGTCAGTTTCACACCCACATGTCAGTGTGTACACGTGTAAAGTGTGAAGGCTTGTGGGGAGGGAGAGGAAGAAAAAGGAGGGCGACTTGGGAACAATTTTCACTCCCACGTGAGAAATTGTTAACACATCTTCTCTTCGGTTTAAAAAAATGGAGTGACAAACAAAGATGAAGTTTAGGAACGGAAGAGATTCTTCATATAAAATCTTAAGGCATGATCTGGCAGAGATCGCATTTTATTCATTTTTAAATTTTATTTAGTATTTATTTTTTCCGCATTTATTATTTTATAAATAACTCAAGGTGGCGAACATAGCAAATACTTTTTCGTTCTCCTAGTTTCCTCACAACAACCTTGTGAGTTGGGATGGGCCGAGAGAGAGAGAGAGAGAGAGAGAGAGAGAGAGAGAGAGAGAGAGAGAGAGAGAGAGAGAGAGAGAGAGAGAGAGAGAGAGACTGGTCCAAAGTCACCCAGTCAGCTTTCATGCCTAAGGCAGGACTAGAACTCACCAACTCCTGGTGATTAGCCTAAGTCACCCAATTAGCTTTCCTGATTAGGTGATTCACTATCTCCTGGTTGCCCAATCTCTTCTTAAAAATTTCCAGTGTTGGAGCATCCATAATTTCTAGAGGCAAACCATTCCATTGGTTAATTGTTCTAACTGTCAGGAAATTTCTCCTTAATTCCAGATTATTTCTCTCCTTGATTCGTTCCCATCCGTTGCTTCCTGTCCTGCCTTCAGGTGCTTTGGAGAATAGCTTGATTCCCTCTTATTTGTGGCAGCCCCTTAGATATTGAAACACTCCTTAATAGCTATATATATTCTATTAATATATACTTAAATAGATAAATAAATTGCAAATTATCTAAAAAAACAATCAGGAGATTTTGCCCAATTTCCTACATATCCCTCTGTAGATCATACCGGACTAGAAAGATGACTGTTTCTATCAATCTCTATCCCCTTTGTATGTAAATATATCTGCTTCTTCTTCTTGCAGCCACAACTGGTAGCGACCCCAGCCTGTCCCCGGATTCGCAAGACCCTTGCCAGGATGACAGCAAGGATTTGGAAAGCGCCAATATCTCCGACAAAGAAGTGGGCAGCAATGAGAACGACGACCAAAACCTGGGGGCCAAAAGGAGAGGGCCCCGCACCACCATTAAAGCCAAGCAATTGGAGACCCTCAAAGCAGCATTTGCTGCCACTCCGAAACCCACCCGGCACATCCGTGAGCAGCTGGCACAGGAGACCGGCCTTAACATGCGTGTCATCCAGGTATGAACATTTGAAGAGTAGGGAGGGAAAATGGTGGGATGCCGTGACTATAAGGGGAAGCCAACTGTGGTCCAGATCTTTTGAAGTTGGCTCAAGATGAACTGGCTGGATTCAGTTCGGGGACTTCTGAAAACTGACAGCGGCTTGCATGGAATGCGTTCAGATCTTCACCCGTTGGGCTGAATTGATTGTTTGGATATCTGCTTTTCTTCGGGTTGCTTCTTAAAATTTCTCACCCAGTTTTCTAGGATCCGAGCAGAATAAATGTTCAAAAACATCATTACTCTCTTTAGAAAACAAGTTACGTGGCAGCATCAATGCACTTAGAATTGTATCAGATTTTATAATTCCGTTGCAAAAGATTCTAAGACTTCAAGGATTTTTCCAGTGGGAAGGTATTGGACTAAGTCTAGGGAGATCCAGGTTAAGTCCATATCCCTGCAGTAATTTGTTTGATTGTTGTCGCCAGGGGGCAGGGGGTTTATTGGGCTTTGTATTGGGATTTTATTTCTGTAAGATGCTCCAAGTCACCATGAGTGAGTTGGGCACCCGTATAATTTTTTTATTAAATAAATAAATAGAATGAATAAACTCAACCAACTTCTGGCTATCGCACAGGGTTATTTTGCGAGGATAAAATGTAGGGATAGAGTCAGTTTGGTCTAGTGTTTAAGGCACCAGGCTAGAAAGCAGGTGTCAACATCCAGCTTGAGAAGCCAAATGAAACACCAGGTTGTTTCCATCTCTGAAAATCTTACTGTTTATTGAATACATTGCATGGTTATGTCAACGCAAAACTAACTCTGAGGTTCCAACACCAATTCATAGACTTAAACAATAGTTTTCTCAGCCAAACCCCCAACGTCTTACGTAGTCCATATAAGCAAGTTCACTTAGTTATGGGAACTGTCTGCTTCAAATCCACACCTGTCCTTAAAGAGGCTTCAGGCTCTCATGGTCTTCAGCTGAATCATAGAAGTTTCGTTTCTCCATCTAACCCACTTGAAAGTAACACCTCCCCCCTTTTAATTTAAAGACAAGTTGAATCACAGAGGTACATAGCTGCCAAAGTTTCATCTTTGACAGCAGGAAACTGTGAGTTCAAGTCCTGCCTTAGCTGTGAAAGCTGGTGGGTGACTTTTGTGACCTATCACCAGGAGACTTTGAGTTCTAATCCTACCTTACCCATGAAAGCTGGCTGCGGGACTTTGAGCCATTCACGCTCTCTCTCAACCCAGCCCAACTCACAGGAATGGTTGTGGTGATTAATAAGAAGCAGAAAGTGTATTGGATATGTTTGCTGCTTGAGTTATTTGTAAAAATAATAAAGGCAAGATGCAAATGAATAAATATTTCCCTATAGGTTGCCTTGGGCTCAAAGAGAAAATACGTTTATACATCTGAGATAGAATTACTACTTTTATTAGAACAAGATGAATATGCACATAGTCCTTGACGTACAGCCACAATGGAGCCCAAAGTTTCTGTTGTTAAGTGAGATATTTGTTAAGTGAGTTTTGCCCCATTTTAAAACCTTTCTTGCCACAGTTGTTAAGTGAATCACTGCAGATGACAAGTTAGTAACCCGGTTGTTAAGAGAATCTGGTTTCCCCATGGACTTTGCTTGTCTGAAAGTCGTAAAAGGGGATCACATGACCTTGAAACCCAGCAATGGTCATAAATACGAGCCATTTGCCAAGCGTCTGAATTTTGATCACATAATCATGGGGATGATGCAAAGGTTGCAACTGTGAAAAATGGTCATAAGTCCCTTTTTTCAGGGCCATTGTAACTTTGAATGGTCACTAAATGAACGGTTGTAAGTCGAGGACTACCTTTATATGACACTTGTATTGCATTTTTCTGAGCCCCTTCTTTCCAAATGATGTAAGACAGAGTTCCCCAATCTTTCCAGCTTGGCAACCTGGAAGGAAAGGGAGCAGCAGGGAAATGTACATGCGCGTGGCGTCGTGTGTGCATTCACAAACAGATGCGCACATGACGGTGCTGCTAGCATGCACGTGCATGCGCAAGTGGGCCATGCACACCCATGTCACATGGACTGGCACCTGTACGCATGCGCAAATGGGGCCACTAGGGTCCGTGTGGCGGTGCCACCGCAAGTTGGATGGGGCTCGCCAGCTATTCCCAGGGCCTGATGGCCAACAAGCCATGGCCCGGGACTGGGCCACGGACCATAGGTTGGGTATCCCTAATGTAAGATAAAGCTTCTATCCCCCCCCCCTTCTCACCACCCACATGATTGTCACAAGAAGATTGTTTGGTACTAGTAAACATTAAATTGAACTAATTCAACAATGGAGACGGGGAAAGATTTTAACCCAAGTGTTGCTACAATGCAGGCATGGGAAGGCATAATGCACCCCTGTTGTTGTTAGTTGCGAAGTCGTTTCCGACCCATCGCAACCCCATGGACAACATTCCTCCAGGCCTTCCTGTCCTCTACCATCTTCTGGAGTCCTTTTAAGCTCACACCTACTGCTTCAGTGACTCCATCCAGCCACCTCATTCTCTGTCATCCCATTCTTTTGTTGCCCTCAATCTTTCCCAGCATTAGGCTCTTCTCCAGTGAGTCCTTCCTTCTCATTAGGTGGCTGAAGTACTTGAGTTTCACCTTCAGGATCTGGCCTTCTAAGGAGCAGTCGGGGTTGATTTCCTCTAGGACTGACCGGTTTGATCGCCTTGCAGTACAGGGGACTTGCAGGAGTCTTCTCCAGCACCAGAGTTCAAAGGCCTCAGTTCTTTGGCGCTCAGCCAAATGCACCCCAAATGCACATATAGAAAAATGCATAGCCATATGCACATACTGACATGTACACATATCACACATATACCTGAGTACAGACATGTATACATACAGTCATGTGAAAAAGAAAGTACACCCTCTTTGAATTCTATGGTTTTACATATCAGGACATAGTAAAAACCATCTTTTCCTTAAAAGTAGATAAATACAACCTCAGATGAACACCAACACATGACATAGTACACTGTGTCATCATTTACGGGTAGTCCTCGGGTTACGACCACAACTGAGCCCAAAATTTATGTTGCTGAGTGAAACGTTTGCGAAGTGAATTTTGCCCCATTTTACGACCTTGCTTCACCATTGCAAAGTGAATCACTGCAATTGTTAAGTTAGTCACACGGTTGTTAAATGAATCCGGCTTCCCCCCTGACTTTGCTTTGTCAGAAGGTTGCAAAAGGGGATCACATGACCCTGGGACATTGCAACCGTCATAAATACATGCCAGTTGCCAAGCGTCTGAATTTTGATCACATGACCATGGGGATGCTACAACAGTCGTAAATGTGAAAGTGGTCATGTCACTTTTTTTCAGTGCCATTGTAACTTTGGTCATTAAACAAACTGTTGTAAGTCAAGGATTACTTTTATACCCTCTGAGTTCTATGGCTTTACGTATTAGGACATAGAAAAAAACCATATTTTCCTTAGCAGTTCTTAAAAGTAGATATATACAACCTCAGGTGAACGATAACACATGACATATTATACCATGTCATTTATTTTACAAAAAAAGAAAGCCAAAATGAAGAAGCCATGTGTGCAAAACTAAGTACACCTTCATTGTTTGCATAGGTATGAACAGATTAAGCAACAGCCAGGTGCTGCGAATAGAATAGAATAGAATAGAATAGAATAGAATAGAATAGAATAGAATAGAATAGAATAGAATAGAATAGAATAGACAGAGTGGGCAGGGACCTCTGAGGTCTTCTAGTCCAACCCCCTGCTCAGGCAGGAAACCTTATACCATTTGAGACAAATGATTGTCCAGTCTCTTCTTTAAAACGTTCAGTGTTGGAGCATTCACCGCTTCTGGAGGCAGGTTGTTCCACTGATTAATTGCTCTAACTGTCAGGAAATTTCTTCTTAGTTCTAGGTTGCTTCTCTCTTTGGTTAGTTTCCATCCATTGTTCTTGTCCTGCCTTCAGATACTTTGGAGAATAGCTTGACTCCCTCTTCTTTGTGGCAGCCCCTGAGATATTGGAACACTGCTATCATGTCCTTCTCTTCATTAAACTAGACATACCCAATTCCAGCAACCATTCCTTATATGTTTAGCCTCCAGTCCCCTAGTCATCTTTGTTGCTCCTCTGTGCATTCTTTCTAGAGTCTCACCATCTTTTTTACATTATGGTGACCAAAACTGGATGCAGTAATCAAGTGCCCTTGATCAAATGATCATCAGCAAGTGTGACTACCTCTATAAAAGCCAAAGTTTTCAGAGTTTGCTGGTCTCCAGCACTGAGGTGGAGAATGATTAGGGAATTCTGGGAGTTGAAGTCCACACAGCTTCAAGATTAAGAAACACTGTTCTATCCTATTGATGTTTGTAGGTGTAGGTTGCCTGTTCCACTTGTAGTACTATCAACTGGTAATATGCATTTAAGTGTGATTGCAGTTAGGGGTGGCAGAGAAAGGATTAAGTCAATGTTTGATCAGGAGAGATGAGTTTTGAGAGACAAGGGGCAGATAGTCTATTTTTTGCTATTCCAAAAGGGACCACAGAAATGTGCTAACATTGTTTGAGGTGAGAATTATATGATTTGTAAGCCAATATATGTGGAGGATCATTGATTGGGGAAGGTGGCTTCATAAAGTTTAGGTCAGTTGGAAAGAATGAATGAATATTGTCCTGTCTAAGTTTTAAAGTATGTGCATAGTCCTTGAAACATACCAGAATAACAGAGATGGAAGGGACCTTGAAGGTCTTCTAGTCCAACCCCCTGCTCAGGCAGGAAACTCTACACCATTTCAGACAAATGGCTGTCCAGTTTCTTAAAAACCTCCAGTGTTGGAGCATTCACCACTTCTGGAGGCAGGTTGTTCCACTGGTTAATTGTTCTGACTGTCAGGAAGTTTCTCCTCAGTTCTAGATTGGGAAAAGTCTTCAACCTGGAAAATGACTGATCAGCGATGCTTTGCCATTTCAGTACAGTAGTCACAAAAAGGTCTTCAGATATTAAGAAACAATAGCCCCATCCCATAATAGCTAAAAGACCTGGGTCATTTTGTTCATTAAGTCAAATTTTGTTTTATTTTCTCTTATCTCACATACCCAACATCTTTGGCATATAATTTCGTCCTTTTCTTTGATAGTATTGCAAATTCTAAGCATCAATAGCATGAGGGATATGTTCATATTTGGCACTGTATAACATATTTTTCAGTCATTTCTATATTGCCATTGATACTTGAATATTCCTTCCAACGTTTAAGAAAACACAAACTGGTTTTGCGCAAATTACTGTCTCTCTGCTCAAACCATCTCATTGTGTTGAAAGGAAAATAGGAATACCAGGTAGGTACACTGCCCTGAGCTTATCCAAAATAGAGGCTGGGAATTAAAAAAAAAAAAAATCAGATAAATAATTTAAGGCAGATAGGGGTTAGTTCAATTCTCTATCCTAAGACAATTAAACTTCTTTTAAAATGGCTCTTAGATGATCACAAGCCAATACTATCTCATAACTTAAGTTAGTTCATAACCGAAGGAATTATTAAGTTGGACACACGCAATACTCTGTGCCTTATTTATTTATTCAATTTATATGCTGCCCATCTGACCACCGAGCAAATCCAGCTCGCTTAAAGCAAGATAAAAGCGACAATATAAAACATTAAAATAACTATTAATATTAAAATTAGATTAGATTAGATAACCTTTATTGACAGTTTTTCTCGTGGGCACAAAGGCACACATTAAAAATGAAATTTAATTGCTTCCTCTCAGTGCACACATACATAATACACATTTAAAACATACTATATACAACATATGAATAGTAATAGTAATAGTAGTAAAGTTGGAAGGGACCTTGGAGGTCATCTAGTCCAACCCCCTGCTCGGGCAGGAAACCCTACGAATAGACCTACACCCTTACATATAACATATAAATACCAATATCAGATAAAGTACTAAGTAACATATAAATACTAATCACTGTCCATCTTGAATATGTAACGGAAGGAGGAAGCTTGAGAGTTCAAAAGATTAATACTGTATGGAACAAAACTGTGACTGAATCTGGATGTTCTGTTTCAGATACCACAGAAATTAATATAAGTAGCTAAGAAAAGAACAAGTATACAACGAGGTAGAAAAATAATGCCTGGCTATTCTGTATTTATTTATTTTAATGCTCTTACGGTAACTGTGGCACATTTTAACTTGAGCTCCAAAATTCAAAACAGAAACAAAAATCTCTATGCTATGATTTTAATCATGAAGAGAAACCGCCTTTATATAGATTTGATTAATAAAACGCTTAAAACATTTAATTAAAATTATCTAGCAAAAAGTGCAAGAAAAAGAAAAATTGCAGAAAAATATAAAAGAAAGAGGAAAAAAAAGTTAAAAGAGGATTCTGATGCTCTTTGCAGCAGCTATAAGTACAAATGTATTTTTAACTCTCTCTTTAAAGTTCCCACCTATTATTCTGCTTCCTGTAATCTATCTAATCTTCACATCATAAATTACAGGTTCATTTTTTTTCTTCATTTTTATGCAAAAATGTAGACTGTGTAAGAGGCTCCCAGTCACTAATAAATGCAGATAATGCTTTTTCTCTAATCAAAGAAGTCAATTTATCCATTTCAGCAGATTTTGTCAACTTCACCAAACATTCTTCCATAGTGGACGATGTTCAATCTTTCCATCTCTGTGCATATACTTAATCTTGCTTCAGTAATCATATATGGATAGTCCTCACCTTATGACCCCAATCTGCACTGGTAAGCAAAGCAACTATTAAATGAGTCACACCCAATTTTATGATCTTTTTTCCCACACTGGTGATGCAATGGTTGGGATGCAGTACAGGAAGTCCTCAACTTACAACCACAAAAGTGAGTCTAAAATTTTTGTTGCTAAATGAAACATTTGTTCAGTGAGTTTTCCCTTGTTTTATGACCTTGCTTGCCACAATTGTTTTTTTTTTATTTTTTTTTCCATTTATCCAACATAATTATACAACAAAATTCACTTTGCAAAATAAAATAAATTCACAATCATAACCATAACCATAGGTGCCACTTGCTCCCTCCCCCCAAGCTGCATCCACCCTCCCTAATACCTTCCTTACTTCTCTCCTCTTTCTCTCCTCCCCTCACTACTCTCTTCCCCTCCCCTTCTCCTCTTACCATCCTACTTCCTCCCTTCACCTTCCTCCCCTCTCATCCCTCTCAAATACAGCGTAGGGGGAATGCCCAAGTAACACCTCTCTCATAAGTTACCCTATCTATATTATCCTTTTTATCTACCTATTTACCCACCCACCCACCCACCCACCCTCACTTCCCAGAGCAGAGTACAGGGTTATTAATAACAAAGTTAACAATATACAGTAAAAAAGAAAAAAGAAAAAGAAAGAAAAAAATCATACTTAGCCCTTAACTCCCCTTAAATTATATCATCATAAACAAATCTCTTATAAAACATTTACTATAGGATTTACTCATAAAATAAATGAAACTTTATAGTCCCATACTTCTTCTGAATATAATCTATCCATCTTCTCCATACAATAATATATCTTTCTTGTGTATGATCCTTTAAATAAGCAGAAATTTTTGCCATTTCTGCTAAATTAGAAACTTTAAATATCCATTCTTCTAAAGTAACTTGCCACAATTGTTAAGTGAATCACTGCAGTGGTTAAGTTAGTAACGCGGTTGCTAAGCAAATCGGGCTTCCCCCATTGACTTTGCTTGTCGGAAGGTCACAAAAGGGGATCACACGACTGCAGGGACACCGCCACTGTCATAAATATGAGTCAGTTGTCAAGCATCTGAATTTTGATCACGTGACCATGGGGATGCTGCTGCAACAGTCATCAGTGTGAAAAATGGTCATAAGTCACTTTTTTCGGTGTCTTTGTAACTTTGAAGAGTCACTAGATGAACCGTTGTAAGTCGAGGACTGCCTATATTGCAGGCAAATTCTGCCCACAGTCTGAGTTTGATTCTGACCAGCTCAAGGTTGGCTCAGCCTTCAATCTTTCCAAGTTCAGTAAAATGAGGATCCAGATTGTTGGGGACCATATACTAACTGTTTCTGTAAACCACCTAGAGAATATTGTAAAGCAGGGGTCCTCAACCTGTGGGCTGTCCCCCACTACCAGCCCTTCACCTATTCAGAACTGGGCCAATCACCAGGAGACGGAGAGTTCTAGTCCCGCCTTAGCTATGACAGCCAACCAGATACTTTGGGCCAATCACCAGGAGATGGAGAATTCTAGTCCCACCTTAGCCATGAAGCCAACCGGATGACTTTGGGCCAATCACTAGGAGATGGAGAATTCTAGTCCCACCTTAGCCATGACGCCAACCAGATGACTTTGGGCCAATCACCAGGAGATGGAGAATTCTAGTCCCGCCTTAGCCATGACGCCAACCAGATGACTTTGGGCCAATCACCAGGAGATGGAGAATTCTAGTCCCGCCTTAGCCATGAAGCCAACCGGATGACTTTGGGGCAATCACCAGGAGATGGAGAATTCTAATCCCGCCTTAGCCATGAAACCAACCGGATGACTTTGGGCCAATCATCAGGAGATGGAGAATTCTAGTCCCGCCTTAGCCATGACACCAACCAGATGACTTTGGGCCAATCACCAGGAGATGGAGGGTTCTAATCTCGCCTTAGCCATGACAGCCAACCGGATGACTTTGGGCCAATCACCAGGAGATGGAGGGTTCTAATCCCACCTTAGCCATGACAGCCAACCGGACAACTTTGGGCCAGTCACCAGGAGATGGAGGGTTCTAATCTCACCTTAGCCATGACAGCCAACCGGATGACTTTGGGCCAGTCACCAGGAGATGGAGTGTTCTAGTCCTGCCTTAGCCATGAAAGCTGGCTGGAGTGACTTTTGACCAATCACTCTCTCTTAGCCCAGCCCACCTCAGAGGGTTGTTGTTGTGAGAAAAATAGGAGGAGGGAGGAATATTAGATGTGTTCGCTACCTTAATATATATGTGTATGGTTGTTTGTGTGTGTGTATGTATGTAGCATGTGTATATGTATGCTATTTATGTATATGGGTAGATATATACTTTCTTTTGAGAGCAGGCAACAGAATTTCATTTTTGTCATCGGCCAGTGTTTCTCACAGTAAAAAATGACAATAAAGGTTAACGTATCTTAAGTTATTTTTAAAAATAATAAAGATGGGATATAACTCAATAAAATAAAAATGTGAGGGCTACAAATCTGCATTTATGATTTCCAGACATGTTGCTTTCTGCAAAGCTTCCAGAGAACTTAGATTGCAGTTTCCACCAGTCCCAGCCCATTGGGATGATGGGAGCTGTAGTCCCAAGTGTCAGGGAGGGGGGCACTAGGCTGGAGAAGGTGCGGACAAAACTGAATTAGATTTATTTTGGTTTCCCCACCTCAAATTCTGTGTTCCAGCTGCAAACACCTCTGGCTGAGCATTAGCTGGGCCTCCCTGGCCCTTCAATTGACATTAATAATTATGATTGTAAGCTAGGGGGATACAACGGCGCGGAAAACATCTGTTGGAGATCCTCCAACTGGGAGCAGATGCTTTGAAGCAGAAGGTGTCTGCCCGGCTCAATATGGGATCTGATTTGGATCAGGTAGCAAGTGATGGGAACTTCGCTGAACCTGGAAAGCAGACACCTGGTCAAACAATCCTTGAAAAAGGAAGCAATTTTGTTTGCAGATGAGAAATAATTGACTTCTGCTGTTTTGACACACAACCTACAGATTCCCTCTAGAAGTGATGCCAGATGGAAGGTCTGTCTTTCGCTTTAAGTCATAACAGTTTGTTTGGTTTTGGCTTGGTGTGTGTCTGTGTGTGTGTGTGGGGGGGGGAGAATCCCCACTCCTGCCATTTATTTAGCAAACTAACTATTAGAGGAGAACGTTGTAATTCCATTTAGCCAAGGCTTCTGGTGTTAACTGTTTGTGATTGTATTTTTCTTGTGTTTTCTTTTTTTGCCCTTGCATTTTGGTCTGTGACTGTAAAATAAAAATTATTATTATTATTATTTAGCAAACTACAATTAAAACAAACCACGACACAGGTGAACGCACTGCTTGCAAAGCCAGAAAAAGAGTTCTGACATTCTTAAGCTCTCTCCTCTGCGTTGAAGGGAATTTTGGAAAACTTCTCCTTACTGGATTTCTTTTTCTCATTCCAGAAAGGAATAATTCACCTTGAGATCTTGGGGGGGGGGGGGAGAGATCTTAAAGAGACAGAGGGGCTAATTCTGGCTGCACAAGACCAAGCCTTGCAAGCAAATGCATAGAAAGCCAGAATTGAGAAAATAGGAAGTGCCGCCTCTGCAAAAAAAAAGCTGAAAAGAAATAGTAGATAACTTGGTTAGCTGCTGCAAGAAGATTGCCCGTTCTGGCTACAAACAATGGCATGACAAACTAGCAACAATGGTACGTGTAAAGGTAACTTCAGAAATACAAAATAACAGAAGTTGGAAGAGGCCTTTCCAATCAACCCCTTGCTCCTCAAGCAGAAGACTTTATTTCATTTCAGACAAGTGATGCTCCAATCTCTTCTTTAAAACCTCCAGCGATGGAGCCCGCACAACTTCGGAAGGTCTGCAAGAAATACCATTTGCCTGCAAGCAAGAACTGATGGGACCATAAAATAGAGAAAGTAATAGAAAATAGAGCAGCTAAAGTGTCTCTGGGACTTTAGAATTCAAACAAACCCGGTACTTGGCACATAACGTGCCAGACTTAACAATTTGTCGATAAGAAAAAAACAATAAAGCCTGGATAGTGGATGGGGCAGTAGCTGGAGCCAGCAGAAGAGAAGAGAAGGAACAGGAGAAGATAATAATAATAAAACACAAAGACCTGCAAATAGAATGAACTTTGCCAAAGAAAGCAGAGGTAGTACTAATCATAGGCTCCTTGGGTGAAATCCCAACACAACTGGAGCACCACTGCCTCCCAAACTTTGCCCAAATTCATGTTTGTTGCGTCGATGATGCCATCTAACCATCTCATCTTCTGCCTGTCTCCTTCTCCGTTTCTTTTCCATCTTTCCCAACATCAGGGTCATCTTTTCTTCTTATTTGGAGGCCAAAGTATTTGAGCTTCATGTATGTATGTATAAATTTCCTTCTCGCCCTTATGGGAGGTCTGTGTCTTCCTCAATCTTGGGCCCTCTACCAGAAACCTGGGGGTTTGGGGGTTCTGGGCAAGATCCTAGCTGTTCCTAGCACTGCAATTCTCTGGACAGATGTCAATAGAATAGAATAGAATAGAATAGAATAGAATAGAATAGAATAGAATAGAATAGAATAGAATCTGGAAGGGTCCTTGGAGGTCTTCTAGTCCAGCCCCCTGCTCAAGCAGGAGAACCTATATCATTTCAGACAAGTGATTGTCTAGTCTCTTCTTAAAAACCTCCAGTGATGGAGCACCCATGATTTCTGAAGGCAAACTATTCCACTGGTTGATTGTCCTCACTGTCAGGAAGTTTCTCCTTAATTCCAGATTGCTTCTCTCTTTGGTCAGTTTCCAACCATTATTTCTCGTCCTGCTCTCTGGTGCTTTGGAGAATAGTTTGACCCCCCTCTTCTTTGTGGCAGCCCCTCAAATACTGGAATAACTGCTATCATGTCACCCCTGTTTCTTCTTTTCTTTAGACTAGCCAAACCCAAGTCCTGCAGCCGTTCTTCATATGTTTTAGTCTCCAGGCCTTTGATCATTTTAGTTGCTCTTCTCTGAACTTTTTCCAAGGTCTCAACATCTTTTTTGTGATATGGTGACCAAAATTGGTTGCAATATTCCAGGTGTGGTCTCACACTAGGCTTTTATAAAGCGGCACTAATACTTCGCGTGATCTTGATTCTTTGCCTTTGTTTATGCAACCCAGGATTGTATTAGCTTTTTTTGTATTTTGTATTAGCATTCTTGAGATCTGTTGGAGACCCTCTCCCAGCTAAGAAGTCACAGCCTTGAGTGCTCCTACCATCACCTGGACCATTTTGGCCTTGACTTTCTACATGCTCTTGAGTTCCTTCTTCAGGTGCTGGTCCTTCTTCAGCTTCTGATCCACCTTCCTGATGTTGCTGTCATTTGGCAGTGCTACTTCTATCGCCACCAGTGTCTTTTGATTCTTGCCAACTACCACAAACTTTGGTTGGTTGGCCAGTATCTGTCAGTCTGGATCTGAAAATCCCAGAGGATCTTAGCTTTCTTATTCTCCACCACCTTCCGTGGGATCTTCCATCTAGACTTAGGAAGGTCTAGCACAGGGGTAGGCAATCTTGGCTCTTTTATGTGTTGTGGACTTCAACTCCCAGAATTCCTGAGCCAGCCATGCTGAGGGAAAAGGGAGAGGTTGCCATGCTGAGCCATGCTGGCTCAGGAATTCTGGGAGTTGAAGTCCACGAGTCATAAAAGAACCAAGGTTGCCTACCCCTGGACTAGCCCGTATTCTGTACAGATTTTCCTGTGCACAATGCCAGCTCCTCAGTTGTGTCCTTCAGTGTCTGCTTTTCCTGCCTGCATCTTACCCTCTGCCACTTTCTTATTTTGAATGAATGAAAAATAAATATAAATAGACCATATTTTCTTCCTACATCCCAATGGATCCTCTTCACTTCCTGGGTTGAAGAGGATGGGGGCCTCTTAACCAGAAGACCCCACTCTCTTAACCCTATTAATCTTCTGGAGTGCCATTAACAGCCAAGATAGAGAATAACAGAAAAAAAACAAAATGGGAAGGGACCTTGGAGGTCTTTTAGTCCAATCCCCTGCTCAAGCAGAAAACCCTATACCATTTCAGACGAATGGTTGGCCAGTCTCTTCTTAAAAACTTCCAGTGTTGGAGCATTGACAGCTTCTGGAGGCAGGTTGTTCCATTGATTAATTGTTCTAACTGTCAGGAAGTTTCTCCTTAGTTCTAGGTTGCTTCTCTCTTTGATTAGTTTCCATCTGTTGCTTCTTGTCCTGCCTTCAGGCGCTTTGGAGAATAGTTTGACTCCCTCTTCTTTGGGGCAGCCCCTGAGATATTGGAAGACTGCTATCATGTCCCCCTCGTCCTTCTCTTCGTTAAACTAGACATACCCAATTCCAGCAACTGTTCTTCATATGTTTTAGCCTCCAGTCCCCTAATCATCTTTGTTGCTCTTCTCTGCACTCTTTCTAGAGTCTCAACATCTTTTTTTACATCATGGTGACCAAAACTGGATGCAGTATTCCAAGTGTGGCCTTACCAAGGCATTGTAAAGTGGTATTAATACTTCACGTGATCTTGATTCTATCCCTCTGTTAATGCAGCCTAGTACTGCATTGGCTTTTTTAGCAACTGCAGCACACTGATGGCTCATGTTTAAGTGATTGTCCACTAGGAGTCCACAGTTGAGATTGCAGACTGCAGATGGTGGTGTTAGCATTACAAGAGATGGTTGTGTGACACTAGAGGTGTTTCGGTAGGAGGGGTGGTGCTTTTATTGCTTTTTGCTTTTATTTATTTTTTATGATGCCTGGTTTTATACAATTGTTGTGGGCTGCTGAAGTTGGGTTTCTTAATGTAGGCTAACATTAAAGTACCAACAAAGGAGAATACTTATAACTCAAGGTTGAAGTGAGGGGTCTTTGGTGCTCTTTGAGCTTGGTTGTTTTCTTGCAGACGTTTCATTAACCAGCTAGGTAACATCATCAGTGCTAGTAAGGAGTGGGGTTTTCACTCAGTTTATACAGGTAATCCTTGATTTATAGCAGTTCATGACCATGACCATGACATATGACCATTTTTCACACTTATGACCATTGCAGCATCCCCACGGTCAGGTAAATAAACTTTGGATGCTTGACAATTGACTCATATTTATGATGGTTGCAGTGTCCCAAGGTCATGTGATCCCCTTTTGCGACCGTCTTACAAGCAAAGTCGACGGGGAAGCCAGATTCACTTAACAACCATGTTTACTAACTTAACAATTGCAGCGATTCAGTTAACAACTGTGGTGGGAAAGGTTGTAAAATGGGGCAAAATTCACTTAACAAATGTTTCATTTAGAAATAGAAATTTTGCACTCAGTTGTGGTCGTAGGTCAAGGACGACCTGTATTCTAGTGGCTTGCTCTGTCGGTGGGAGTGGTCTTGGGGTCTTTTCTATTTCAGTCTATTATTTATTTAAATATTTTTATTGCCTTGATTTAAACTGCTGGGAGGAGTTTGCCAGTCACTATCACCTTCCAGATATGATGCAATGCATATCCCCAGAACTCCTGCCAATCCAGCATTGGTAATCTAATCTTTCTGGAAGACCCCCCCCCACCTTAAAACTTATTGTTATTAGTTGCAAAGTCATGTCCGACCCATCGCGACCCCATGGACAACGTTCCTCCAGGCCTTCCTGTCCCCTACCATCTTCTGGAGTCCATTTAAGCTCACACTTAAAACTATTACCTGCTATTTGCTTGTTTTTTAAAATCATCTCAGGATGAAATTGTATGCAATTTTCCTGTGTCTCTGTAAACTAAATAAAAATATGTTGGGAGGGGAGAGAAATTCTGGAGTCTATGTGGCTGTGGCTGTTTTAATCCAGAAACTCTTGTATATATTGTATTGCACAGAAGTGGGAACTTGAAGGATCTGGATTGATAATGCATTGCCTGGATATAACACATTGATAATATGTGATTGATAATGCATTGCCTGGATTGTGGATAATTGCTTGGATACAACGCATTGATAATATGTGATTGATAATGCATTGCCTGGATATAACATAATGACAGAGTTGGAAGGGACCTTGGAGGTCTTCTAGTCCACCCCCCTGCTCAGGCAGGAAACCCTATAGTACCATTTCAGACAAATGATTGTCCAATCTTCTTCTTAAAAAACTTCCAGTGATGGAGCAGCCACAGCTTCTGGAGGCAGGTTGTTCCACTGGTTAATTGTTCAAACTGTCAGGAAATTTCTCCTTAGTTCTAGGTTGCTTCTCTGTTTAGTTAGTTTTCATCCGTTGTTTCTTGTCTTGCTTTCAGGCGCGTTGGAGAATAGCTTGACTCCCCTGTTCTTTGTGGCAGCCCCTGAAATATTGGAACACTGCTATCATGTCCCCCCTCGTCCTTCTCTTCGTTAAACTAGACATATTCAATTCCAGCAGCTGTTCTTCATATGTTTTAGCCTCCTTTCTTGCTCTTCTGTGCATTCTTTTTAAAGTCTCAACATCATTTCACATTGTGGTGACCAAAACATGAAGTGGTATTCCACGTGTGGTCTTACCAAGGCGTTACAGAGTGGCATTAATGCTTTATGTGATCTTGTTTCTATCCCTCTGTAGTTATTTGGCTGTCGAAGAGTGCTAGTCTGTTTAGTTCAGTGGTTCTCTCTTTTGCATAAACAAAAAAAGAAAGCCAAAATGGAGAAGCCATGTGTGCAAAACTAAGTACCCCTTCACTATTTCCATAGGTATGAACAGATTAAGCAACAGCCAGGTGCTGCGAATAGAATAGAATAGAATAGAATAGAATAGAATAGAATAGAATAGAATAGAGTAAACAGAGTGGGCAGGGACCTCTGAGGTCTTCTAATCCAGTGGTTCTCAACCTGTGGGTCGGGACCCCATTTGGGGTCGAATGACCATTTCACGGGGGTCGCCAAACAACGCAGTCCGCCATTTTTTCCCCCTTTTCCTTAGCTGTGCTACTCCCTTTTATTCTATTGGCTTTTGAAAGCCCATAGAATAGACTCTCTTGAATAGAGTCTAATTCTATTGGCTTTCAAAAGCCAATAGGAATTGTCCAGGCTGTCTCTGCCTTGCTGAGCCCGCCAAAAGTCCCAGTCTGCAAATGGTGCTGCACCAGTTGAGTAGTCCCCGACTTACGACCGGTTGAGTAGTCCTCGACTTACGACCGGTTGGGGGTCGTGGCATTAAAAAGGTTGAGAACCACTGGTTTAGTTTGTGCTCAAGGGGTTATTCAGGATACACCATAGGGGGCAAACTACCTCTGCACCAAAAAGACAAGTGGCATCCTATGGCATCACCCGTGGTCTATCTCACTACCAATGTCATCTTGTGCTCATGTGTTGCAAGTCCAGTACTGCCTGGATTTACACTATTGTGATACTTATTTATCTACTTGCACATAGCATGTTTTTTGAACTGCTAGATGGGCAGAAACATGAGGCAAGTGACAGGAGCTCGCTCAGTCACACGTTAGGACTCAAACTGTTGGAGCTGACACCACCTCCAACGTCTTTAAGCCATTAAGCCACCATGCCTCTTTAAGATGGTTATGATGAAGCTGGATAAATTCCAAGGCAATCCAAAAAGGGAGGCTTAAATGTTCTGCCTAGGGCAGGCGTAGGCAACCTTGGCCCTCTTATGACTCGTGTACTTCAACTCCCAGAATTCCTGAGCCAGCCATTCTGAGGGGAAAGGGAAAAGTTTCCATGCTGAGCCATGCTGGCTCAGGAATTCTGGGAGTTGAAGTCCACAAGTCATAAAAGAGCCAAGGTT